>NW_013654343.1:0-28230 GCF_000499385.1 Eimeria necatrix
CGACGACGACGAGCTGCTGCTGCTGTTGCTGCGGATGCGGCTGCGAGGGTCGCGGCGCCGCCGGGGTCCTCCGGCTGCGCCTGGAGAGCCGCCTGGGAAGCAGCGCTGGCGGCGCGCTGCTGCTGCGCCCCCTCGCCTGCTGCTGCTGCAGGAGCAGCAGCAGCAGCGGGAGCAGCAGCAGCAGCGGGAGCAGCAGCAGCGGCGGGAGCAGCAGCAGCGGCGGCGGGAAGCGCAGAAGGCTGCAAAGAAGGGCTGGAAGCCCCCGCAGGAGCAGCAGCCCGCGGCTGCGGAGCCGGGCGGCTGAGACCCATCTCGAATTCGCAAGGCCGACCCCCTAGACAACTCAACTCGGGTCTTCTACAGATCCGAAAATAGAAAAGAAGAACTTAAATGCATTTGAAGTCCTCCGAAAAGCGGAAGAGAAGTGCAAACGGAAGAAGCCGCGAAGGAGCCGTTCAGGTGTATGGACAGCTTGCGCCTGCCGCGCGCACAGCCGCCGCCGCAGAGAATCCGACGGAAAGAATTGTTATTTTAATTTGTTTTTCTTCTTTTAATGCCAAATTAACTCTTTTTCACTCATTAAAGAAAGAAAGCTCGAGAATGGTGCCCCCAAAGCCGCGGCAAACAGCCGCGCCGAGGCGCAGCAGCCGCCCGCCAGTCAATGGGCGCCGCGAGGCAGTCAGCCAGCAGCCTTGCCCAAACCCTAAATTAGGGTTTGCCAAAACCCTCAGCCCCCCGCCTTTTTTTATTCGCTTTCTTCCACCTTTTCTAATACTTCTCTCCCATTTTGCAAACACACACTCCCCCCGACTAACCCCAAACCCGCAGCCCCTCTGCTGCTGCTGCGCCGCGAGCACTACCTCTAGCCAAACCGCTGCCCCACCTTCCAACCCTAAACCCTAAACCCTAAACCCTAATTCCAAACCCTTAACACTACCAGCTTTTCCTCCAACTACACCCCGCCGCTAAAACCGCCCGTCGAGCCTGAGACGAGGGCCCAGATACACCCACCCCGGGTCCCGCCGCTGCTGCTGCTGCTGCTGCTGCTGCTGCTGCTGCTGTTGCTGCTGCTGCTGTCACAGTCTCTAGCTGGTGTTCTGCCTCTGGCTTTCCAAACCCTAAACCCTAAACCCTAACCCTTCAACTCTTGCCATTCCCGCCGGCAGAGCGACTCGACGCGGCTCCGAGCTGCACGGCAGTCCCCACCCTAGGGTTTAGGGTTTAGGGTTTAGGGTTTAGGGTTTAGGCGGCAGCTGCAGCAAGACAAACAACCTTTGCTGCTTCCCACACTTGTCTCTGGCCCTAGCAGCTGCATGCACTTGCGGGAAAGGCATTAAATGGAGAATTAAATATTAAATGGAGGTTTAAAAATAAAAAGAGATAAAAGTAAATTAAATAAATAAATAAAAAGAAAATAAAAGTCCAAACAATTCCAAATAAACCCTCAAGGCCTTACCACTCCTGCAGCAGCAAAAGCTGCACACAACCTTCGGTGTGGGGTGCTGCGCTGCAGCAGCAAAACTTTGCTGCAGCAGCAAAATGAAACATGCTGCTGCAGCAGCATATTGTGCTGCTGCAGCTGCAGCTGCTGCCGCTGCAGCATACTTCGCTGCTGCAGCAGCAGCAGCAGCGAAGTATGCCGCAGCAGCAGCAGCAGCACAATAAGCTGCAGCAGCAGCAAAACCGGATATTTTCGGGGTATTACACCGGGTCCCATTGACAAAAAGACTAAGACAAATATATTTATTTAAAATAGATTTTGGACAAATATATTTATTTAAAATAGACTTATTTTTCCTCAAGTGCATTTGTGCAAAAAGAAGAAACAAAGATCACATTTGCATGTTGGAATGAAGAATACTTGGGCCGGGGAGGTGTACGTACACCCCACGTTGCCACGAAAAGGTTCATTTATTTATTTATTTATTTATTTATTGATTTATTTACTTTATTTATTATTTATTTGTTTGTATTCAGTTCTTTGTTGCTTAAGAAGGCCTTTAAATGGATATAAATAAGTAAATATGAATATAAGTATTCATTTAAAAAATAAAAATGTAAGTTTGTGCTCAGGTGTATGTACACTGCAGTAGCTTAGTAGTGCATCTCTGGTGTACGTACACTTGATCGCATGCAAATGCGCAATTTTTCTCCTTTTTCTCCATTTGCTCTTCAAATATATTTTTGGTTTTCTTCTTTTTTTATAAAAAGACTATTAAAGAAGTCAAAAAGGGCATTTTAGTCTGCTTTTTTGCATGCGTTCAGGTGTACATACACCTCACAGCAAGTGCCCCCGCACAAAATAGTAGGGCACCAGCAACTTGCATTTATTTGCGTTTTAGACTAAATAATTGAATTTATTTATTTTATTTAATATTATATGCAATTTCTGCTCTTTTAAAGACAAATTTACTGCTCAAATGGACTTTTTTTGCATGCATGCACTTCCTCTATTTAATCCAACTCTTTATTGCATTGCCACTTTTCTCTCCATTTGTTTATTACTGGTCACTTATTACTCATTTGTTTGTTTTTGTTTAATTACTTTTTTATTTACTGTTCCATCATTTGTTTCCACGGGGCCCCCGTGGGGGCCCCCACACAAATGGCAACCAGCAGCTGCAGCAGCACTAGCTGCAGCACCAGCAGCTGCAGCAGCTGCTGCAGCAGCACTAGCTGCAGCACCAGCAGCAGCAGCCTAAACGATAACAGTGGAATATTTCTGTCTCCTTCTCTCCCTGCAAGCTGTCAAAGCCTCAGCCAGCCGCATTACCTTCAGGGGGCCCCCAGGGGGGCCCCCCAGACCATCTACGTGGGGGGCCCCAGGGGGGCCCCCAGAAGACCCTTTCGGTTGGCCCTCACAGCTCCCCACAGAGCCGCTCCCAGGGGGCCCCCCAGGGGGGCCCCCAGGGGGGCCCCCAGGGGGCCCCCCAGGGGGGCCCCCAGCAAGGGGGGCCCCAGAGGGGGCCCCAGAGGGGCCCCTAGGGGGGGGCCCCTGGGGCTGGGGCCCTGTGTTTGAGTTGACTTTTGAGTGGGCGAATTCATCAACAAATGTTTCCGCGAATTCGCAGCGTAGAAGATCTGCTGCTGCTTCGTCGATTGCCTAAAAGAAATAAAAAGAAAAAAGGAATTAAAAGATAATAAAAATAAAAAAATAAAAAGAAAAATAATAAAGAGCGACAAAAACAAAGAAAGAAAGACTTCTGCTGCTGCCCGCTGAGGCTGCGCTGAAGAAGGAACTGCAGGCCCTAAACCCTAAACCCTAAACCCTAGACCCTAAACCCCAAACCCTAAACCCTAAACCCTATAGGCTAGGCCTCGAGTACTTGTAACTACTTGCGCAGCTCTAGGCCCTGAAGCTCACAAACCCTAGACCCTGAGTCCTGCCTACGCGCTGAGCCCCAAGCCCTAAACCCTAAACCCTAAACCCCAAACCCTAAACCCTAAACCCCCGGCAGCGGTTTACCTGCGCCTGCTCCAGAAGCGCTGCTGCAGCGGGCCTCACAGCAGCAGCATGCTGCAGCACGCGAGCTGCTGCTGCTTTTTTCAAAATTAATTTAATTAACTTTTCATTTTCAAGATCTTCCAACTCTCCTGCTGCAGGCTCTCCCCCCAAACCCTCAGGCAGCAGCAAAAACAAATAAGGTGCAGCAGCAGCAGGAAACAAACGCTCCTGCAGGCTTTGGGGGGCCCCACAGGGGGCCCCCATGCCTACGGGGGCCCCACTGGGGGCCCCCATGCCTGCGGGGGCCCCACTGGGGGCCCCCATGCCTACGGGGGCCCCACTGGGGGCCCCCGTGCCTGTGGGGGCCCCCTGTGGGGCCCCCTTTTGTGGGGTTTCTTGAGAGGGGGGGCCCCCAGGGTTTGCATTAGAAGAGGCCCCTTCGTTCAGGTCGCATATGGCTATTGGTAGGTCTATGCCGTGGGTCCTGCAAAAACCAAACCCTAAACCCTAAACCCTAAACCCTAAACCCTAGAATGCGTCGCGTTCTTGGAGGGTTTGGGGCAACGCCTGAGGGTTTGAAGCGCGGGTCCAGTGCAGCGTGCCTGCCGAGCCGCCAGCAGCTGAACCCCAAAGCTCAGGGCCTAGGGTTTAGGGTTTAGGGTTTAGGGTTTAGGGTTTACGCGAGGAGGGCCGCTACTTCGGCGAAGAGGCAGGCAGCAGTGGAGGCCCCGAAAGCAGCAGAATTCAGCAGCAGCAGCAGCACTTCAAAAGGCTGTTCTATTAACTCTTTAATGGAGTTAAACTGCAGCAGCAGCAGCGGCGGCACCAGCAGCTGCTGCTGCAGCTCCCGAGACAAAGCAGCGCTGCAAGCAAACCCCAAACCCTAAACCCTAAACCCTAAACCCTAAACCGTGGTTTCCGCGCCGTCGCGCCTGCGCGCCAGTTGCATGTTTAGCAGAGCTTTCCGTTCATGCTGCCTCACCTCAACCCCCCCACTCTAAACCCTAAACCCTAAACCCTAAACCCTAAACCCTAAACCCTAAACCCTAAACCCTAAACCCTCGGCAGACGCACGAGTTCTGCTGCCGCTCCTTCAGCTTCTTGCAGTGGTACTTCGCGAGAACCATTGGCGTTGCCAGCAGACACCCGAAGAAAAGCCACGGCAGCACTGCACAGCAAAACCCTAAACCCTAAACCCTAAACCCTAAACCCTAAACCCTAAACCCTAAACCCTAAACCCCGGGCCATAAACGCGAAGTCTAACTCTGGAGAGGCGGCGTCCCGTTTGTTTCATGGATGACTTGACAAGCACCGGTGAAAGCAACACCTAAATTCAAATGAGGGCTTAGGGTTTAGGGTTTAGGGTTTAGGGTTTAGGGTTTAGGGTTTGGCTTGCCCGCGAAGAGTATCTGAAAACGCTGCTCCTCTCTAGTCAACTTGTGCGGCTCCAGCAGCAACGCGCTCGGGTCTCTGGGGGGCAAGTAACGGTCTACAATGCCGCCTGCAGGCCAAACCCTAAACCCTAAACCCTAAACCCTAAACCCTAAACCCTAAACCCTAAACCTTGAAGCGTAAACCTCACTTTGGATGAGGGCTCACACAGCCACTTGGGCAGTCTCTGAGACAGCTCTTTCTAGGGTTTAGGGTTTGGCTTTCAAGGCTGAGAGCTTTCCTCTACAGGCTTGCGGCCTAGGGTTTAGGGTTTAGGGTTTAGGGTTTAGGGTTTTGGGTTTAGACACAAACCGGGGAGGGTCAGTCCCTGCTCAGTCTGGGCGCGAAGCGCAAGAGCTTCAGCCTCTGCCAGCGTCCTCGGCGCCTGAAAAACCCAAAACCTAAACCCTAAACCCTAAACCCTAAACCCTAAACCCTAAACTCTAAACCCTAAACCCTAAGCCCTAAACCCTAAATCCTAAACCCTGAAACCCTAAATCCTTAATCCTTCGCTGGAATCCTGAACCATGCAGGCAAGTCACTAGGCCTCAGGCTACTGTTACAGCATTTAGGGTTTAGGGTTTAGGGTCTAGGGTTTAGGGTTTAGAATGAATTACCTGAAATGGCGCTGCGTTGGTCTCCTTCTCCCTCTCCACCAAAGATGAAAGTGTCCGAGCTGCAGGGGGCCCCCAAGGGGCCCCCAGGGGGGCCCCTAGGGGGCCCCCCAGGGGGGCCCCTAAAGGGGCCCCCAAAGAGGCCCCTAAGGGGGGCCCCAAGGGGGCCCCCAAGGGGGCCCCTAAGGTGGCTCGTAAAGGGCATTTCACGGGGGGCCTCCAGGTGGTCTCTGGGGGGCCCCAAGGGGCCCCCTCCAGACCCTGTGGGGGGCCCCAAGGGGCCCCCTCCAGACCCTCTGGGGGGCCCCTGGGGGCCCCCCTTTGGGGCCCCCATGGCCTTCTGTGGGAGAGGCAGCAGCGGGGGGCCCCCCGGCTGAGCTGTAGAGACACCCCAGAGCTCAGCATACACCCCAAATGCCCCCTTAAGGGGCCCCTGGCTAGGGGCCCCTGGGGCCCCAGGGGCCCCCAGGGGGGCCCCTCGGGGGGCCCCCCGGGGCCCCTCGGCTGGGGGGGTCCTTGGGGGCCCCCCGGACGAAAGAGGCGCTGCAGGGGAGCAGACGCCACTGCTGCTGCTGCTGCTGCTGCTGCTGTTGCTGCTGCTGCTGCTGCTGCTGTTGCTGCTGCTGCTGCTGCTGCTGTTGCTGCTGCTGCTGCTGCTGAAGGGGAAGGAGGGGCAGCTAGCTTTTGCTGCTGGGCCTCGGAGGTGTACATACACCCGCCCTGGGCAGCAGCAGAGCAGCAGCAAACCCCCAGTTGGGGCCTGGGGGCCCCCAGGGGGGCCCCCAGGGGGGCCCCTGGGGGGCCCCCGCCCGAGGGGGCCCCCAAGAAGGGGCCCCTTGATAGGGGGGGCCCCCTAAGCAGCAGACGGCTGTGCATGGGGGCCCCCTGGGTTGCTGCTGCTGCAGAGAAAGGCCACGAGCAGGCGGCCCGGGGCCCCGCTAGGGTTTAGGGTTTAGGGTTTAGGGTTTAGGGTTTGGCAGGGCCATGAAGAATAGGCGTAATGAAGCAGTTTCTGGAAATTAGGAAAAAGACAAAAAACAAAAATAAAAAATGTCGGCAGCAGCGCCGCCGGGGCCTCGATTTCGGGTGTACGTACACCTCAAGTCCCTGGCTCTCCCCAGGGCCCCATTATCATTTTTTTATTTTTATTTTTATTTTTATTTTTATTTATTTTTATTTTTATTTTTATTTTTAAAAAGCAACACTCTTCCCAAGAGTTCCCTATCATTGGGGGCCCCACAGCCCACGAGGCCTGGGGTGCCGGGGGGGCCCCTGGGGCCCCCAGGGGCCCCAGGGGCCCCGGGGGCCCCCAGGGTCCTCTGGGGGCCCCTTGAAGGGAATCTGAAGAAGCCACTTGGGGGCCCCCGGGGGCCCTTCAGGGGCCCATGGGGGCCCCCTAAAGGGCCCCCATAGATGTGGGTAAAAAAGAAAATAATTTGAATTAAATGTTGCAGCCTGTACCCTGAGGTGTATGTACACCACAGGACTTGTGCAAAAGCTGAAACTGAAAATTCATTTCCTCAAAATATATTTTTCAAAATCTCAAAATCTCCTTTTCCCCTCTGTCCCCCACCGCGTGCCTCTGTTGCAATTCTTGAGGGCCCCTCAGGGGCCCCCCGAGAAGGGGCCCCCGGGGGGCCCCTCTTTGCGGCCCCTGGGGGGCCCCGGGGGGGCCCCTGGGGGCCCCCAGGTCCCCTCAGCAGATATTTCTGTAGGGCTTTCAAGGCAGCCTTCAGGGGGCCCCAGGGCTTGTAGAGGAGCCCCCCGAGGTCACTTCAAAGGGTACTGGGGGCCCCCAAAAATGCATGCAAAAGAGGCCCCGGGGGCCCCCTGAGGGGGTTTTAGGGGCCCCTAAGGGGGCCCCCACTTGCCATCCCTCCATAGGGCCTCAGGGAGGCCCTTGGGGGCCCCCAAAAGGGGCCTCAGCGGCGTGGTAGGGGCCCCAAAACTAAACCCTAAACCCTAAACTCAGCTACTAACCGCAGCCACTAAACCCTAAACCCTAAACCCTAAACCCTTGGCGTTAATTACGCTGCCTTCGCCCTCGAGGCAGTGCAGCAAAGTGTATATACTGTGAAGCAGATCTTCTCTGCTCCAGGGCACCAGCTAGCTAGCTAGCTGGCTAGCTAGCTAGCTAGCTAGCTAGCCAGAGAGTTAGGCTAGCTGTAGAGCTAACCATCGAGCTAGCTGGCTAGCTAGCTAGCTAGCTAGCTAGCTAGCTAGCTAGCTAGCTAGCTAGGTGGCTGGCCAGCTAGCTAGCTAGCTGGCTCGTTAAAGACAGAACTAAGCTAGGTAGTCAATAGGCGAGCGCGGATACATTAGCCCAGAGGATCAAACTGCTGGCTAGCTAGCTAGCTAGCCAGCTAGCTAGCTAGCTAGCTGTCGACCCATTAAACCCCGTTACGGTGGCTAGCTAGCTAGGCCGCTAGTCACCTAGCTAGCTGGGTAGCTAGTCACCGATTTGCACACATTTCCGCTGTCCGCCAGCTGGCTAGCCAGCTAGCTAGCTAGCCAGCTAGCCATCGACAATAGCGCAGCGGATTCCTGGGCCAAAGATGCAGCAGCAACTTCTTGCTGCAGTTCTGCTGCTGCTGCTGCTGCTGCTGGGGTTGCTGGGAGCAGCCCCCGTTCGGGTGTACGTACACCCGGCGGGGAACGCGCTCTCTCCATTTTGAAATTTCGCAAAACGGGAAAAAGCCGAAATCCCCAAACCCTAAACCCTAAACCCTAAACCCTAGCAGTTGCTGGGCGGCACAGTTTGCCGTGCAAGGCTCGCTGGGGGCCCCAGGGGCCCGAGGCGTGCGGGTGGCGGGGCCCCCTGGTTTGTGTGTGTTTGCGTGTCAGTGCGGCTCCGCTTTGAAATAAATGAAAAGTAAATTCAAAATAAATCCCAAATAAATAAATGATTGACGTTTGAGGCGAAACGCCGGTTGGTTTGGCGATGTGTGCAGGCCGCAGTAGCTGAGGTGTACGTACACCTCAAGTTGTGGGTCATCTTCGCGCGTTGTTTGTCCGATTTCGAAGTTGTTTAGTTTTTTTGAGTCAAATTTCTTTAATTAAAGTTATTTTTAATTCAAAATTTAAAGGCCTTTGCGGAAAAGCGGCAGTGGCAAACCCTAGACGGTCCGCGCCGCCGCACCGGCTGCTCCGGCGGCGCCCGCGAGGGTTTAGGGTTTAGGGTTTAGGGTTTGCGAGAAAGCCCATTGAAATGGGGCTTTTCCGATGGCAAAGAAAACCCTTTCCGCCTCTTTCTTTGCCTGTCGTGGCCCCTGGGATTTCAGGTGTACATCCAGCTCCCCAGCGCGCGTCTTGTTGGGGATTTTTGTCTTTTTGCAATTCCAGAAATCATAAATTCAAATTCAAACAAAGTTTCGAAAACATGCAAGAAGAACAACTCCGAGAAGACGAAGAGGTCGAGGCCCTGGGCGCCTCCATTGACTACGTCGGACAGACCATTGAAGCCAGCAAAGTCAAGTACCAATGGGTGCCAAACCCTAAACCCTAAACCCTAAACCCTAAACCCTAAACCCCAAACCCTAGGCTCTAGATCGCAGCTGGGTCTGCAGCCCGCCGCAAACCCCAAACCCTCGTCGTTTCGCTCTTCGTCGCCCTTCGCCTGCTTGTGAAATGTGGCTGTCGGCGCAAAGGGTTTGGGGCTGCGGCTAGGGTTTAGGGTTTAGGGTTTAGGGTTTAGGGTTTAGGGTTTGGGGTTTGCGAATAGCACTTCCGCATCGCGGGCGTCAACCACCGAGTCGAGTTCTTCCACTCGAAAATTTCCGGCAGAAAGAAAATCCTGATGGACGGCCAGCTGATCTACGCCCAGCAGCAGTAAACCCTAAACCCTAAACCCTAAACCCTAAACCCTAAACCCTAGCCAGCCCACAGAGCCTCCTCCCCTGCTTCTTTTCCGCTGCTTCCTTCGCCGCGCCCCCGTCGCCGCGAGGCTATTCAATTAAATTAAATAAATTAATTAATTAAATAATTAATTTAATTAATTAATTAATTAATTAATTAATTAATTTATTTATTTATTTATTTCAGATTAAGGTCTGCGGGCTTCGAACACAGCTGGCCGCTGCAGGGCCATCTCCTCAGCCTCATTTATGAGCCCCACCTCCAGGCCTTCGCTTTGAGGGTCAACGGGCTCAGCTTTCAGCTCTTCTACAGGCGTGCGTCCTAGGGTTTAGGGTTTAGGGTTTAGGGTTTAGGGTTTAGGGTTTAGGGTTTAGGGTTTGGGGTTTTGGGTTTGGGGGTTAGGGTTTGGGGTTTGGGGTTTGGGTCTGAGGATCTAGGTAGTCGGGGTCTTGGCTCCGGGCTGCTGAGGGCGGGGTCTAGTGTCTAGGCTCTAGGGTTTAGGGTTTAGGGTTTGGAGCTTAGGGTTTAGGGTTTGGGGCTTGGGGTTTAGAGTTCACGGTTCAGGGTTTTGGGGTTTAGGGTTTAGGGTTTAGGGTTTGTCGCGGCTTTGCTTTCGTGCAGCCGGAACGATCCTGGACCCTCAGTACGATGCATCGCTCTACAGGGATCCCCCATCTGCGTTTGCTGCTGCTGCTCCTGCTGTTGCTGCTGCTGCTGCTGCTCCTGTTGCTGCTGCTGCTGCTCCTCCTGCTGCTCTTCCTGCTGGTGCAGCAGCTGGGCAGTCCCAGCAGCAGCAGCAGCAGCAAATGGCTAGCCGCCGCAGGCAGACAGATCAACTGCCCTACCAGCAGCAGCTGCCGCAACCGCAGCAGCAGCAGCAGCAGCAGCAGCAGCAGCAGCAGCAGCAGGCTGCTGCAGCAGACCCGGTGGCCCTCCCTCTTTCTGCGAACAAAAGTTTGGAGGAAATCGATCTTTTAGGTCAGCTCAAATGAGATGTTGATTTGCTGCTGCTGCGCTGCATGTTCGTGCTTTGCTGCTGCAGTTGTGCTGCTGCTGCTGCAGTTGTGCTGCTGCTGCTGCTGCTGTGCTGCTGCTGCTGCTAGCACCATTCCTCGTCGCGGCTGCTGCTTTTGCTGCTCCTATAGCTTCTGTGGCTGCTGCCGCCTCCTCCACTGCTCAGCTGCCACTGCTCTTGCTGCTGCTGCTGCTGCTGCTGCTGCTGCTGCTGCTGCTGCTGCTGCAGACTTGGCGGCCTCCTCTGGGTCTCCGTCGCCGCGGGGGGGGGGCCCCTCTGCTGCAGCAACTGCCACGGGGGGCCCCTCATCTGCTGCGCACTTGACGGCCTCGGGGGCCCCCAGTTCGGATGCAGACTTGGAGCAGCTAAATGCAACTTATTGGCTCGAGGGGCCCCCCACTCCGGACTTCCTGGTACCCAAGGGGCCCCCGGAGGGGCCCCTGGGGGGCCCCCCTGAGGGGCCCCTGCCGGGGCCCCTAGGGGGCCCCCCTGAAGGGCCCCTACCGGGGCCCCTGGAGGGGAGCGCGGGCGGGGCCCCAGGGGGGCCCCTAGAAGGGTACAGGGGAGGGGCCCTAGGGGGGCCCCCCTGGGGGCCCCAGGGGCCCCTGCAGCTGCCGCAGCCGAGCCAAAGCCCTCAGAGCTGCAGCGGGAGTCCCCTCGCAACTCAGCCAATACTGCAGCAGCAGCAGCAGCAAGGCAGCAGCAGCAGCAGCAGCTTCTCCAGCTACGGCACGTGGGGGCCCCCAGGAGGCCTCCAGAGGGCCCCCGAAGGGGGCCCCAATAAGGGCCCCAGAGGGGCCCCTGCAGGCTGTGGGGCCCCCACGGATGAAAAGCTGTTTGCCGATTTGATGGACTTGGCGTCTGACAAGTTGAACATTTCACTGTCCCCTCGGCGACAGAAAAATCCCAAACCCTAAATTAGGGTTTAGGGTTTAGGGTTTAGGGTTTGGGGTTTGGAAACTGAGCCGCGGCCCGCACTGCGCTGCAGAAAGCAGCAAGAGGCCCTTTTGCTGCGCTGTGCTCCGGGTGTACGTACACCCCGCGAGGTGTACGTACACCTGGGAGGTGCGCAGACACCTCAGCAGGTGTACGTACACCGCAACTGCAGCCAGGCTCTTCATATCTTTGAAAGCTTTCCTTTTACTCTGTAGGCCTTGCGGCGATTAAGCCTCGAGAAAGAGACAAACCGCCAGGGCTTAGGGATTAGGGTTTAGGGTTTAGGGTTTAGGGTTTAGGGTTTAAGGCTTCGCTTTGGGCTTCGCTGACGGACGGCCTCTCAGCAGCAGCCGGAAAGCTAAAAGGCAGTAAGAGGGGGCTAAGGCCCTCCACACCTGCTGTTGCTGCTGCTGCTCGCTGCTGCTGCTGCTGCTGCACGCTGCTGCTGCTGCTGCTGCACGCTGCTGCTGCTGCTGCTGCTGCTCGCTGCTGCTGCTGCAGTGCAGCAGCACTTGGCCAGCGCTGCAGCTACAAAGCCATTAGCTTTGCCCATATTATTCTGGCCCCTAGAAAGAGTGTTCCCACAGCTAGCCGCAGCTAGCTGCAGCTAGCCACAGCTAGCCACAGCTAGCCACAGCTAGCCACAGCTAGCCGCAGCTAGCTGCAGTTTTCTCTGCCTAGAGGCTCTGGGCCAGCGAGTTGGAAGCAGCAGTAAATTGATTTATTTGAACTGCATTTAAAGGGACTTGTAGTTATCTTTTATTGCATTTATTAATGCAATAAAAGATAACTTTTTAGATTATCCGAAATAAATAAAACCCGACTTTTTGGCTGCAATAATTCGTTAGGGTTTGCGGAAGAGTGCAGCGCCGGCGTTTAGGGTTTAGGGTTTGCAACCGCTCTTTTGGGGTTTGCGGCTTAGAGTTGAACGCCCGGGCTGCGCAGCCGCAGCGCTGAACTTCTCGAGTTTTAAAGTTTCTTTATAATTCATTTATTTAAATCTTTTTTTATTTTTAGAAAGAAGTTTTGGAGTTCTTTGTAGAGGCGTGGAGGCTGTCGGCGTTCGCCGCGGCGGGAGCCCACTCATGCAAGTTGGTGTGCGTTTTCTCGCGATCTCGGGGAAAAACCGCCAAAAACTGAACAAGTTTTCATAAATTAAAAGATCTGTTCAAAAGAATTAAAAGATCGGCTCAAAAGAACTGCAGAAAAGGCGAAACGGCGGTTCTTTTTGCTGCGGTCGTTGGGGTGTACGTACACCGCGAGACAGTGAACGCCCGCTGCGTTGCGCCGCAGCAGCCTCGAGGGAAAACGGGTCTGTCTTTGCCTTCCTGAACTCCATTTTGTTCTCTTTTTTCTTAAAATGAATTGTTTTTATTAATTCAACTTTAAAAGGATAAAACTTTCCTGTTTCCCCCGCGGTTTCCGCTGCCGCCGCCCAGCCCGGGCAGCCTGTCCGTTGCCCATCGACGCAAGACGGCGAGCGGCCCCTGGGAAGATTCCGCGGAAATCTTCCGCAATAAATGTTAAATATAAATATATAAAGACTTTAAAGTCTTTTATTCTTCTTTTTTTACTTTTCTGCGTTTTTTTGAGCAATTGAGTGCACAGAACCCGCGGATCGGGTGGCACTGCAGCAGCAGGAGCTGCAGCAGATCCGCGCAGATGGACTGAAGTGAAAAGCTCTTCTTTTCCTTTTTGTTTGATTTATTATTTCCAATTTCCTCTTTGCTGCAGCTAGAAGTCTGCAGTTTGCATTAATAGATCGGGCTGAGGCAGCAGCAGCAGCCGTGGTGGCGGCTGCTGCATCGGAGAGCAACCAGCCCTGTGGTCCACTGGTCACGCTGCAGCAGCGCAGCAGCCCTTCGCCGTCCTTAAGCAGCGGCTGCAGCAGCAGCACCTGCACAGCAGCAGCAGCGGCGGCAGCAGCAGCGGCTGCAGCGGCAGCACCTGCACAGCAGCAGCAGCGGCGGCAGCGGCTGCAGCAGTAGCAGCAGCTGCACAGCAGCGGCAGCAGCAGCAGCTGCTGCTGCAGCTGCTGCTGCTGCTGCTGCGCCTCCGCGCCGAAACCCGCAGCAGCCGCGAGGCTGCTGCTGCAACAAAGCTAGGGTTTGGAGCAGCAGCTTAAACTGAAATGGCAGTCTCTGATTTAGAGTATATGGAATTAGGGTTTGTGGAAAACCCTCGCCGCCCCCCTTCGTGCTCTTCTCACTTGCGGGCTGTTGTTTCCGAGCTCGATGTCATTATCAAAGACCTAGAAGGTAAACCCTAAACCCTAAACCCTAAACCCTAAACCCTAGGACCTGCACCCTAGACCCTAAACCCCCGGGAGCCAAGCTCCCCTCAAAACGAGGGCCCTAAAGCCTGAAGGACTGAAACGCACGCTGAACCCTAAACCCTAAACCCTAATCCCAACGCTGAAGACAACCCTAAACCCTAAACCCTAAACCCTAAACCCTAGAGACCTTTGAGGCACCCTAAACCCTGAATTCCACATTCCATTGC
This sequence comes from Eimeria necatrix, assembly GCF_000499385.1. Classification (NCBI taxonomy): domain Eukaryota; phylum Apicomplexa; class Conoidasida; order Eucoccidiorida; family Eimeriidae; genus Eimeria; species Eimeria necatrix. Next base: position 13,799 of record NW_013654343.1, read on the forward strand.
TTGCATTGTGTGCCCTGTCGTATTTCCCACTGAAGTAGAAAGCGCACTCGTGGCCATTCGGTTTAGGGTTTAGGGTTTAGGGTTTAGGGTTGAGCGTCTAGGGTTTAGGGTTTAGGGTTTAGGGTTAGGAGTGGGGCTTGAGCTTCCACTAGGAACACTTACATGCACGAAGCTGCGCACTGAACACGGCAGTAGTATCAGTATTAAGGGTTTAGGGCTTAAGATCTAGGGTTTAGGGTCTAGGCATTAGGGTTTAGGGTTTAGGGTTTAGGGTTTAGGGTTTAGGGTTTAGGGTTTAGGGTTTAGGGTTTAGGGTTTAGGGTTTAGGGTTTGGGGTTTAGGGTGTGTCGCAAGGGCTGAAGGGCCAAGTGAGCTGCCTGCAGCAGCCGCAGCAGAAGGGTTTGGAAGGCCAAGGAGTTGAAAAAGAAAAAGAAAAAGAAATTAAAAAAGAAGTTGAAAAAGAAGTTGAAAAAGAAATTGAAAAAGAAGTTGAAAAAGAAATTAAAAAAGAAATCGAAAAAGAAATCAAAAAGTGTTTAAAAAGGTCTGGAGAACTTCACCAAAAGTGGCTCCTCGAAGTGGGGGTTTTGAGCGCCGACTTGAAGCGCCTCAACGCAGAAGGTAAAACCCTAAACCCTAAACCCTAAACCCTAAACCCTAAACCCTAAACCCTGACTGCGAGTGCTGGAGCCGGCCTCTGCCTTCTTTCCCTTTCTCCCTTTGCGCTTGCCTGCGGCGGCTGCAGTTGCTGCTGCTGCAGTTTGCTGCTGCTGCAGTTGCTGCAGTTGCTGCAGTTGCTGCTGCTGCTGCAGCTGCAGCAGCAGCAGCAGCAGCAGCTCGGCGCATGCAGAGCCTCTATAAACGCAGTTTCTTTTGCAACTGAGGCAGCTTTGGTTAGCAGCAAAAGCAAAGAAGAAAAGTTTGGAAAAGTGTCGAAACCCTAAACCCTAGGGTTTAGGGTTTAGGGTTTAGGGTTTACCTTTTAAAGTGCTGCTTGCAGATTTGCTGCAGCTGCGGGGGCTGCTGGCCCGCCAGGGCTCGCAGCTGCATGCACTTGAGGGGGACTTTGGGGCTTTCCGGGCCAGCAGCGCAGCAGCAGAGGAGCAGCTGCTGCTGCTGCGGGCCAGCAGCGCAGCAGCAGAGGAGCAGCTGCTGCTGCTGCGGGGCGCCCTGGGGGACCTCGAGCAGCAAATGGGCCTCGAGTGCAGCAGGAAAAAATCCCAAGAAGAAAAAGACCAAAAGAGACTTCTTGCTGCTGAGGCAAGACTTTTTAATTCTTTTTTTCCTTTTCAAATCCATTATTTAATTCTTTTCTCAAAATGTCTTTTGTGAACTACATGCAGCAGCAGCAGCAGCAGCAGCCGCAGCAGCAGCAGCAGCAGCAGGCTGCTGCAGCGGCGCACAGCAGCAGCAGCAGCAGCAGCAGCCGCAGCAGCAGCAGCAGCAGGCTGCTGCAGCAGCGGCTCGGCTCACTAGGCTTTGCTGCAGCACTTTTGCTGCTGTTTACCAAAACCCTTTCTTTGCTGCTGCTTCCTTTGCTGCTGCTCGCAGGAGGCTTTGGAAGCATTAAGAGAAGAAGTTGCTGCTTTAAAGAAAAACTGTTCTCAGATTTTTGTCTCTTTGAAAGAACTCAGCAGCAGCAGCAGCAGCAGCAGCAGCAGCAGCAGCAGCAGCACAGCCGAAGCAGCAGCGATGCAGCAGCAGCTGCAGCAGATACGCGCACAGGCTCAGCAGCAGGCCGCCCAGATCCACCAACTGCAAAAAGCTGTAAGCTCTAAACCCTAAACCCTAAACCCTAAACCCTAAACCCTTTATCCCGGCTAAGAGCCCTGACCTTAAACCCTAAATCATCATCTTCACACTGTGAAACCTGAGCCCTAAACCCTAAACCCTGAATGGGAGTGAAAGGCACCGCGCTGGCTGGCTACAGGGTTTAGGGTTTAGGGTTTAGGGTTTAGGGTTTAGGGTTTAGGGTTTAGGGTTTATGCGTGGGTGGAAGGGGCAAGAAGTGGATTTGCTGCTGTTAATGGTGGACGCAGTAAAGGCAGCAGCAAAAAGGAGTTTTTGCAATTTTTTTATTTTTCGATTTATTTATTTAATTCATTTAAATTTTTTTGCATTTATCCCTTTTATCTCTTTTTCCTCTTTTGTCTTTTTTCAATAATTTGTCTCTGATCTTTGCCCATTTATTTCGGCTCAAAATTCTCTTTTTCGAAATCTTTTTGCTGCTGCTGCTGCTGCTGCTGCTGCTGCTGCTGCTGCTGCTGCTGCTGCTGCTGCTGCAGGCTAAAGCTCCGGACTTGTCGAGAGTTGTTGAGTTTCGACAACTGAAAGAAGATTTCCAAAACTTGACAAAAAGTGTTCAAAAGCGCCAGGTGGACATACACCCCGGCAGCCAGCAGTGCATGCATGCGCTGGGGTGTATAGGCAGCTCTGCATGCATGCGCTGGGGTGTATAGGCAGCTGCACTTGCTGCAATTTTGACTTTTTTGCCTTTTTTGTTTCTTTTTGTTGCATTTTTGTAATTCATTTAGTCTTATCTTCTTTAATTAACTTATAATTATTTATTTATCTCTCTTTTTCTATTTAACTTCTTTATTTTTCGCCTTTTTGCTGCTCTCTTGCTGCAGCAGCAAGCCGCTTCGCAGGAAGCCGTGGAAGAAGTCAAAGAAGAAATGCAAAAGATCAAAACTGAACTGGACCTCGTAAAGGTGGGGTTGTTGTTTTTCTGCTGCAGCAAAACCCCAAAAGAGCGGTTTATTTGCTGCTGCCTCCGCAGCAGCCGGCCCCGCTTTCGCACCCTAAACCCTAAACCCTAAACCCTAAACCCTTTTTTGTGTTTTTGTAGGGCGCTAAGCTGCGTGCCATTCAGTCCAGCGAAAAGGCTTCTGCCGGCGTCGGCGACTTGGCCAAATCTATTCAGGCGCTGCAGGTAACTAAAGGGCTAGGGTTTAGGGTTTAGGGTTTAGGGTTTAGGGTTTAGGGTTTGCAGTCTACTCAGGTGCTTCAGGTAGAAGCAGGGTCCACGCTTCAGGGCTTAGGGTTTAGATACAGTTGGAAGCTGCAGATAACAAAAGGGTTTAGGGTTTAGGGTCTAGGGTTTAGGGTTTATAAGAAAATTTGGGAAATTATTTTTAACTTAACGAAGTGGCTTAGCCTTTAGCAGCCTTTTTAGGGTTTAGCGAACAGTCGAGGGTTTATCGAAATCGAGGGTTTAGAAAGCGGTTTAGGGTTTGGAAAACGGCCGAGGGTTTAGGGTTTAGGAAGTGGTTTGGGGTTTACAAACCCCTCTAGGGTTTAGCAAACAGTTAAGCAAAAGCAAGAAATAAAATGAGTGAAGGAAGATTTGAAAGAAAAAGAAAACAGACGGAGCTGCCTATACACCCCAGCAGCTGTACGTACACCCCAGCAGCAGCGCGAGCTGCCTATACACCCCGTTGCTGCTGTTCTGTCTGCAGCAACAAATTGATTTCCTCGCGAGCAAACAAGTGCGCAGCAATTAATTAATTTAAATTAATTAAATTAAAACAATTATTTGAAATAAATTGATATATTTTGCCTTTTTATTCAATTAAAAAGCCTCTCCATCCACTCTGCTGCATGCGCATGCAGGCGCATGCACAAAAGCCTATAAAGGCAATTAGAATTATTTTTAAATCAATTTTTAAAATTTAAAAATCCATGTTTAAACAGAAGAGCTGCATGCTGCATTTACTTTGTTTTTATTTTATTTTTGTTTGATTTTTATTTTTATTTTATTTTGTTTTATTTTTTATTTTTATTTTTCCCAAACTTCTCTGCAGCACCGAATGAAAGTTGCTATTGAACAGCTCAAGAGCTCTCGCTGGCCCGCGGAGGTTTCTCCCCAGCTTTCAGCTCGGCTAGCTGCTGCCCGCAGCAGCAGCAGCAGCAGCAGCAGCAGCAGCAGCAGCAAGTTCTCCCCTCACACCGTCAGTAACAAGCTGCTGCTCCTGCAGCACGGGAGCAAGCGGCAGCAGTCGCAGCAGTACACAGAGTACATGCAGCAGCAGCAGCCGGCGCAGCAGGAGCAGCAGCTGCAGCACGTGCAGCAGCAGCAGGATCAGCAGCAGCAGCAGCACACGCAGCAGCAGCAGCAGTTGCTGCCGCAGCAAAGCCCTGCCACAAACGCAGCGCCGGTCGAGAAGGCTGCTGAGCAGCAGGCGCCGTCTCAAACCACTACAGCAGCAGCAGCAGCAGCGCCAGCAACAGCAGCAGCAACAGCAACTACAGCGCCAACAGCAGCAGCAGCAGCTGCTGCTGCTGCTGCTCTCGTCAGCCCGCCCAGAAGCCCTCCGGACAGCGGACGTGCTGGAGGTGCAAAGACACCGCAGCAGCTTTCCAGCCGCAGATCCTTCCTGCAGCAGCAGCAGCAGCAGCAGCAGCAGCAGCAGCAGCAGCAGCAGCAGTTTTCGCCTTCGCCCAGAACCCCCAGCACGCCCCCCACCTTCTCTCGCCCGACGCTGCAGAGCCCTCACCACAAGGGCCATCCTGTAAGGCGATACAGCAGCGCGGGTGCTGCGCAGCAGCGGCAGCAGCAGCAGCAGCAGCAGCAGCAGCAGCAGCAGCGGCAGCAAGAACCCGCCCAGCAGCAGCAACAGCACCAGCACCCGCAGCAGCAGCATCTGGATTTGTCCCAGAAACGGCGCGTCAATTCCACTCATCACGTAGCCCAGCAAGCGCAGCACAAGCAGCAGCAGCAGCAGCAGCAGCAGCAGCAGCAGCAGCAGCAGCAGCAGCAGCAGCAAGGCCAGCCCGTCTCTGCGGAAATCAGTGAGCTTCCCGATGTTTCTCTAAATTCTTTTTCTGCATTAAATATAAAGGACCTTCTGAGCCAAAGAAATGTCTAAAGAATATTTCTTTGCCCGCATGCACTTGCCCTGCGCTGCTGCTGCTGGCAGCAACCTGGGGGGCCCCTGGGGGCCCCCCGGGGGCCCCTCAAGAGTCTTTGGCTACATATATGTTGCGCATGCATTTGCTTTGAAGTGCTGCTGCTGGCAGCAAGCTGGGGGGCCCCTAGGGGCCCCATATATATATATATATGTATATAATATATATATATATGTATATATATATATATAATATATAATATATATATGTATATGTATATATACACATAATATATATATATTTTCGTATATATACATATTTATATATTATATATGCAATTGTTTTACTTTGCTGCTGCTGGCTGCAGGCTTGAGGGGCCCCCAGGGGGCCCCCCAGGGGGCCCCCCAGGTGTCTCTGTCTCCCTTACGGGCGCCGTCTGCCCTTCGGTCTTCCCGTGCTGCTGCGTCCCCAAACAGCAGCAGCAGCAGCAGCAGCAGCAGCAGCAGCAGCAGCAGCAGCGCAGCGCGAGTGTCTTTCAAGAACACGCCGGAGACAAGCCCGCGCGAGGCGACGGAGACAGACACAGAAGCGGAGACCGAAGCAACAGCAGCAGCAGCAGCAGCAGCAGCAGCAGCAGCAGCAGCAGCAAAAGAAGAGACAAAAGAGCAGCAGCATGCAGCAGCATTCTTGCGGGACTTCATCAGCTCTTTTGCAGGAAGAGCTCTTAAGAGAAACAGCAGCAGCACAGCTGCGCAGCGAGGAGACAGTCCCTTCAGGCCTCTCACGGGCTTCTTCCATTCTGCTGCTGCTGCTGCTGCTGCTGCTGCTGCCACGCCCAGCAGCACCAGCTACGGCAGCAGCAGCAGCAGCAGCAGCAGCAGCAGCGCCTACGGCAGCAGCAACAGCAACGGCTACGGCGGCAGTAACAACGACACTTACGGCTGCAGCAGCAACAGCTACGCGAGCAGCAACAACAACGGCTACAGCAGCAGCAGCAGCAAGGGCTATGGCAGCAGCAGCAGCAGCAACAACTACAGCAGCAGCAGCCAAATGCTGAGCGGCTCACCCCACTCTTCGGCGCGCTTGTGGTATCAGCAGCAGCAGCGGCAGCAGCACTGCCTGCTGCAGCAGCAGCAGCTACAGCCGCAGCAGCAGCTCCAGCAGCAGCAGCTACAGCCGCAGCAGCAGCTCCAGCAGCAGCAGCTTCATCAGCAACAGTTCCAGCAGCAGCAGCTCCAGCAGAAACAGTTCCAGCAGCTGCAGCTCCAGCAGCAGAGGCGGGGGCAAGAGCAGCAGCAACAGTTCCACCAGCTTCATCAGCAGGGGCAGCAGCAGAACTTTCAGCAGCTCCAGCATCCACAACTGCAGCAGCAGCAGCAGCAGCAGACTCAGCTACAGCAACAGCAACAAGCGTTGCAGCTGCAGCTGCAGCAGCAGCAACTGCAGCAGCAGCAGCAGCAGCAGCTGCAGCAGCAGCAACTGCAACTGCAGCAGCAGCAGCAGCAGCAGCAGCAGCAGCTGCAGCAAACAGCAGCAAGCCTGCCCCAGTTTCGAAGCAAAGAGAAGCCAAATGGAAAGGAAGAGGAAGCAGGCCGCCAAGGGCTCTCTTGGGCAGCATCACACAGTGCTGAGGCGCCCAGCAGCAGCAGCAGCAGCAGCAGCAGCAGCAGCAGCAGCAGCAGCAGCAGCAGCACGAGAACCGACAGCAGCACAGGGATACTTTCTGGGGAGTCCCCCCTCAACTGTCCCCAAAGTCCCGCCCCTTTTGCTGCTGGCCGCTTTTTTATCCGCCACGTGGGCGAAGACCCCCTGGCAGCAGCAGCAGCAGCAGCAGCAGCAGCAAGAGCGGCAGCAGCAGCAGCAGCAGCGGACGCGTAGCAGCGCCTTCCAGAGAAAGTGCGCACATGCAAAGGCAGCACTGAGCCCCAAACCAAGCAGCAGCAGCAGCAGCAGCAGCAGCAGCAGCAGCAGCAGCAGCAGCAGCAGCAGCAGCTGGCTTTGAAGAGCTAGAAAGATGCAGTGGCAGCAGCTCTCTCCGAGGTGTACGTACACCCGAGGAGCCTGCAGGCCCCCCTGTCTTCCGCTGAGGTGTACGTACACCCCTGCTGTACGTGCAGCCTCCAGGTGTACATACGAGAGACTGCATGCAGCTGCATGCAGCAGCTGCATGCAGCAGCTGCATGCAGCAGCTGCATGCAGTCTCTCGAGGTGTCTGGCGAGCTCTGAGGTGTATCGGCAGCTCCAAGTGTGTCCCTCTTGAGGTGTACGTACACCTCAGAGCCGCCGGAGGGCCTTCGCCCTTCCAGCGGCGCGCTGGGGTGTACGTACACCCCAGAGGTGCATGCGCTCTGGAGGTGTATGTACACCCCAGAGGTGCATGCGCTCTGGTATACGTACACCCCAGAGGTGCATGCGCTCTGGTGTACGTACACCCCAGAGGTGCATGCGCTCTGGAGGTGTACGTACAGCCCAGCGGCAGCCGCTGAGGTGTACGTACACCCAGTTGTCCGCTGGGGTGTACGTACACCCGAATCTCCGCGCCACTGAGGTGGCTGGGCGCCCTTGAGGTGTACGTACACCCCAGCAGCCGCTGGGGTGTACGTACACCTCGAGGTGTCTGTACACCCCAGCAGCCGCTGGGGTGTACGTACACCTCGAGGTGTCTGTATACCCAGCAGCAGCTGTGGGGTGTACAGACACCTCGAGGTGTCTGTACACCGCGTCGACCGCTCGAGTGTATGTGCACCTTGAGGTGTACGTACACCTGCTGTGGGGCCCCGGCCGCAGCCCGCAGCCCCCAGAACTGCTTTTGTACAGTGAACTGTGCAAGGGTTTTCAACAGTCTACGAGGGTTTAGGGTTTAGGGTTTAGGGTTTAGGGTTTAGGGTTTAGGGTTTACTAGAGGGCACTAGGGGAGTTCAGGGGCTTCTCGGAACCTCGAAAGCAGCAAAGAAACTCTGCAGCAAAGCTAAGTCTAACTCCTGGGCCTCAGTTGCTGCTTCTGAGACCTGCCCCTGCTGCTGCTGCTGCTGCTGCAGCTGCTGCTGCTGCTGCTGCTGCAGCAGAAGGTCTTGCTGTTGAGGCTTTCTCCTGCAGCAAAATAGGCCTTTGCCCAAATGCCAGCCCTCCTTGCCACAGGTATCTGCAGCACGGTGAACCCTTAGCAGCAACAGCAGCAGCAGCAGCAGCAGCAGCAGCAGCAGCACAGACAACACACCCAAGAGGGGCCCCCACGCCTGGGGCCCCGGGGGCCCTAGGAGCTACTGATAGTAAGCGGGAAGCCACAAAGTCCCTTTTGCTGCTGCTGCTGTGAGGTGTTTTGCTGCTGCTGCTGTGGGGTGTTTTGCTGCTGCTGCTGTGGGGCGTTTTGCTGCTGCTGCTGTGGGGTGTTTTGCTGCTGCTGCTGTGGGGTGTTTTGCTGCTGCTGCTGTGGGGTGTTTTGCTGTTTTTGTTCTTCTGGGTGAAATGCACTGCAAACCCCCAAAGAGGGTTCTCCTCTGCTAAACCCTAAACCCTAACAAGACCCCTAGCGGAAACCCTAAACCCTAAACCCTAGAAATGCGCAGCAGGCTCTGCTCTGCTAAATCCTAAACCCTAAACCCTAAACGGCAGGCCCTACGCCCTGAACCCAAACCCTAAACCCTAAACCCTAAACCCTAGAATGGCGCAGCAGGCCCGCATCAGTAGTATCGGCTTTAAAACGTGCTAGGGTTTAGGGTTTCGTCAGTTGCTAGGGTTAAGGGTTTCTGCAGTTGCTAGGGTTTAGGGTTTCTGCAGTTGCTAGGGTTTAGGGTTTCTGCAGTTGCTAGGGTTTAGGGTTTCGTCAGTTGCTAGTGTTTAAGAGTGTTAGGGTTTAGGGTTTAAGGGGGAAGCGAGGCGGGTCACTTGCAGCTTTTTGCACATTAATTTGTATCTTTTAATTTATTTTTTTGTTTTTGTTTTTGTTTGTGTTTAGGGTTTAGGGTTTAGTGCATTTGCATTTAGATCCATTACTCTTAGTGAAACGAGGGTTTATAGAATTGAGGGTTTAGGGTTTACAGCTCGGAGTTTAGGCTTCCAATGGGAAATCTAGCATCCAGCGTCTAGGGTTTAGGGTTTAGGGTTTAGGGTTTTTAGCTTTAGGGTTTACGACAGTGCCTCAAGTCGAGTTTGTGTTAGGAGGCGGAGTAAAGCCTAATGGGCTAGGGTTTAGGGTTTAGGGTTTAGGGTTTAGGGCACAATTTTGTGTATTGAATTGATTTAATTTTTTGAATTTAAATAAAATGATATTTCGAAGTTCAAAAGACTTCCAGTTTCACTGCGCCGCTCTCGGGTGTACAGACACCTGGAGTTTGCGGCTCGATGGGTTTCGGGGCTGCAGCTGCTGTCGGCGTTCAGATTTATAAAAGTACTTCGGAAAAGTTATTTAATTTTTATTTTTATTTTCTTTTTTATTAATTTATTTTCTTTTTTATTACTTTCATCCAGAATCTTCCGCTCGGGTGTACGTACACCGCGGTTCACGTTCCGCGGACGGCGTCAAGTTTGAACTTCTCACTTTTGAACAGTTCTCGCATTTCCTTGCAGTAAATCTGCTGCAAATGGATTAGTTTTTCTCCTTTTTTATTTTATTTGTAATGTTTTGCATTTAAAACAGTTTCAACTTCGATGTCTGCTGCCAAAAAAGCCTCACATCCATTTCCAGCCGTGGACAGCGCGCCTTCGTTTCTGCTGCAGCTGCCCAGATGCTGCAGGATCTCACTTGAAGACAGCAGCAGCAACAACATCTGCAGCTGCTGCAGCGGGAGCAGCAGCAACTGCAGCAGCAACAGCAGCAGCAACTGCAGCAACTGCAGCAGAAGAAACCAGATCTCCAGCATCAAGGACACGCGGAACTGCAGCGATGCCAGTACCAGCTGAAACAAAAGCAGCAGCAGCAGCAACAACAGCAACTTCACCAGCATCAGCAGCACCAACAGCAGCAGCAACACACGGAGCAGCAACAGTAGCAGCAGCAGCAGCAACAGCAACAACAGCAACAGCAGCAGCAGCAGCAGCAAACCAAAGCATAATATTTGTTGCTGAGGCTGCGCTGCCCTCCCCAGGTTCAAACGAACTTTTCTGTAGGCCTTTGTGGCTGCATTCGGATTTTTGTGTAGAAGAGCAGCACGGAGCCACCTGCTGCAGCAGCAGCCCAGCCACAAACTGCAGCAGCAGCAGCAGCAGCAGCAGCAGCAGCAGCAGCAGCAGCTGCGACCCTGTGGTCTCCGTGAGCGCGTTTGAGGACACTTTAGTTCTGAGCACTCGGCACTCTGTCTTTGTGTATTTGAGGGAGCTAGAGGCAGCACAAAGAGAGCCAGCAGCAAACACAAAGCAGCAGCAGCAGCAGCAGCAGCAGCAGCAGCAGCAGCAGGAGCCGCAGCAGCAGCGTGCGCGCTGCAGCTGCGCGCTGCCTGCGCGGGTGTGTTACTGCGTGCCGACTGAGGTGTCTGTACACTCGGTGGCCTGCGGCTGGAACCACATTTTGCTGCTGAGTGAAGATCATTTTATTTATTCTTTTGGATGCAATGAAAAGGGACAGTTGGGGGACAGCAGCAGCAGCAGCAGCAGCAGCAAATTCGTAAGAGCAGCAGCAGACTACAGCGCCTTCAGGCCCACCTGCGTCCTCGCCGGCGGCGACTTCTCCGTGGCCCTCTGCGAGCCAGCAGCAGCAAACAGCAGCAGCAGCAGCAGCAGCAGCAGCAGCAGCAGCAGCAGCAGCAGCAGCAGCAGCAGCAGCAATTGTGCTTTCGTGGGGCTCGAACAAATACGGAGAATTGGGTTTGGGAGTTGTGGGGAGTTCTGTTGCTGCCAGCAGCAGCCCGCGGGTGGCAGCAGCGCGGGGTGTACGTACACCCGAGACCCCACAGCGCGGGCCAGGTGTACGTACACCCGGCGCCTGCGGCGCGCACTGCTGCCTGCTGCTGACAGCAGCAGCAGCAGCAGCAGCAGCAGCAGCAGCAGCAGCAGTTGGCTTCGGCCTCAACACGGGGGGACAAGTAAACCCTTTCCACTTAAGTCCCCGCGAAGACTGTCCCCAAAAGGTCCCTGTGGGGGCCCCCCTGGGGGCCCTCAGCTGCTCAGACTCCCGCGTGCTGGCCCTCGTTGCTGCGCCCCAAACCAGCAGCAGCAGCAGCAGCAGCAGCAGCAGCAGCAGCAGCAGCAGCAGCGGCGGCGGGGGCGGCGCGCAGGAGGCGCTGCCGCAAGTGGTTAGCTGGGGGGTTTCACAGACCTATAAACCCCCGCCCCCTATACCCTATCCTAGGGTTTGGGGGCCCCCAAGACCCGAAACAAAAACCCTAGGGGGCCCCCCGGGGGGCCCCCCTGGAGAGGCCGCTGGGGGGCCCCCAGGGGGCCCCCCTGAGGCCTCTCCAGAGGGGCCCCCGCGGGCCCCTCAAGGAAACGCCCACGCGGGCCCTCAAGGGGGCCCCTCGGGGGCCCCCGAAAGGGCCCCCAAACCCTCGTTGGGGGCCCCCCTAGGGGGCCCCTTGGAGGCCCCCTTGGGGGGCCCCTCGGGGGGCCCCTCGGGGGGCCCCTCGGGGGGCCCCTCGGGGGGCCCCCCTTCAGGTGTTTGTCATTACGTGTGGAGGTGCGAGCCGTGGGAAATAAAGGAAGAGAGCTCAGCAGCAGCAGCAGCAGCAGCAGCAGCAGCAGCAGAAAGTGTTGTGGGGTCTGGGGGCGTGGAAGCAGCAGCAAAAGGGACCAAAAAGGGTCCAAAAGACACATTTGAAGCAGCAAGTGCTGCTGCTGCTGCTGCAGGGGCCCCCCAAGACCCAATCCAAAAAGGGGCAGCAGCAAAAAGAAATAAAGACAAGTCCCCTTTTGCTGCTCTCCCCGGGGTCACCTGCGTGAGGGGCCTCCCGGGCCCCCCAGTTGCTGCAGCAGCAGCAGCAAACGGCAGCAGCTGCGTCATTTGCCAAAACCCTAAACCCTCGCCAAATGAAGGGGCCCTTCTTTGCTTCTGGGGGCCCCCAGAGGGGCCCCCAGGGGGGCCCCCGAGGGGCCCCCCTGGCCAGGCCGGGGCCTCTCGCAGCTCCCTAGTCGTGCGGCTTCCTTCGTTCGCTTGGAAGCAGCAGCAGCAGCAGCAGCAGCAGCAGCAGCAGCGAGGAGTCAGGGTAAATTGGGGGTGTAAGGGAATGTACAAAACGCTGCTGCTGTGGGCAGAAGCAGCAGAACCCAACTGAAGCTGCAGCAAAACAAAGATAAGGGGGGCCCCCCAATAGTATCTGGAAACCCCTGGGGGCCCCTGGGGGCCCCTGAGGGCCCCTGGGGGCCCCTGGGGGCCCCCGCAGCAGCTGGAGGGCTGCTGCTGCGGGGCCCCCAAAGGGTTTGGGGGCCCCTGGGGGCCCCGCTGGGGCTCCTGGGGGCCCTTCTGCAACGAGGGTTTGGACTTTTGTTGAAATTAATTTTGTTTTTTGTTTTTCATTTCATTGGCTTCTCTTTGCTGCAGTCTCGGGTGTCTAGACACCTCAAACTGCCCGCAAGGACCTGTTTGAGGTGTCTAGACACCTGAAGCTGTTTGAGGTGTCTAGACACCAGAAGCCGTAGCAGCAGCACTCAAAAAGTGCAGCAGCAGCAGCACGTGGGAACTGCTGCAGCAGCACGTGAGAACTGCTGCAGCAGCACGTGAGAACTGCTGCAGCAGCACGTGAGAACTGCTGCAGCAGCAGTTAGAAACTGCAGCAGCAGCAGTTGAAAACTCCTACAGCAGCACTTAAAAACTCCCGCAGCAGCACTAAATAACTCCCGCAGCAGCGCGAAACAACTGCTGCAGCAGCACTTAAAAGCTGCAGCAGCAGCACTGAAGAGCTGCAGCAGCAGCACTGAAGAGCTGCAGCAGCAGCACTGAAGAGCTGCAGCAGCAGCACTTCTAAAGCAGCTAAAGGAAGCCCCTAAGGAAGCAAAAGCTGCTGCAGCTTTTGCTGCAGCAGCAGCACTGAAAAGCTGCAGCAGCAGCACTTCTAAAGCAGCTAAAGGAAGCCCCTAAGGAAGCAGAAGCTGCTGCAGCAGCTCAAAGACTTCTTCACTTTTCTTCAACTCCGCAAAAAACAACAAAAGAGTCCAACTAACCAACAACACCAAACGCACTGCCTACAGCCCCAGGGGGGCCCCCTGAGGGGCCCCCTGAGGGGCCCCCTGCGGGGCCCCCTGCGGGGCCCCCTGAGGGGCCCCCTGAGGGGCCCCCTGAGGGGCCCCCTGCGGGGCCCCCTGAGGGGCTCTCCTGAGTCTCCTGAGGCCCCTTGAGGGGCCCCTTGAGGGGCCCCTTGAGGGACCCCTGAGAGGCCTTCCTAAGGGGCCCCTTGACGGGCCCCTTAAGGGGCCCCCTGAGGGGCCCCCCTAAGGGTCCCGTTGAGGGGCCCCCCTGAGGGGCCCCCAGAGGGACCTCCTGAGGCCCTCTTGGGGGCCCCCGCTGGGCAGCAGGGGCCCCTTAAGGTGTGGGTTTAGGTATTCTGGGGGCCCCCCGGGGGCCCCTCGGAGCAGCCGGGGGGCCCCTCTGCTTGTGTGGGGCCCCCGGGAGGGGCCCCCCAGGTTCGCGGGGCCCCTGGGTCCGGAAAAAGGACCCATTTTGTGGAGTTTGTTTGCTTTTGGATTGCAAGAAGACACGAAAAGAAGTCTTGAGTTCTAAAAGCAGTTTTGGGAATTTGCGGAAACTTTTCCTCTGCAGCAGTCGCGGGGCCTTTGTGGGGCGCCGCCGGGTGTACGTACACCCCAACACCGGCGGCGGGGTGTACGTACACCTCAGAAGGCGTGGCTGAGGCGCAGCTTTTTGGAAAGGCAGAAAAAAAGAAAGAAAGAAAGAAAGAAAGAAAGAAAAGAAAAAGAAATAAAGAAAGAAAGAAAAGGAAAAGAAGAAAGAAAGAAAGAAAGAAAAAAGAAGAAGAAAGAAAGAAGACTCAAGCGGAGCCGCAGCAGCCCAGCTTGGTGGCGAGGGGGCCCCCCGGGGGCCCCCCCGGGTCCGCCGTGAGCTGGACGGTGTGGAGGCCCTGTGGCTGCTGCTGCTGCTGCTGCTGCTGCTGCTGCTGCTGGAGGAGTCTGCGGGCGATCATCTGGAAGAGTTGGAGGACATTTTGTCCAGTTTTCGCGGAAGTTTCGAGGAAAAGAAGTCCATTATCGGCAGCAAACTGCCTTGCTGCTGCAGCATCCACCTGCTGCTGCTGCAGCAGATCGGCCTTGTTTGCTGCCAAAGCTATCACCACCCCCGCGTTGCTGCTGAGCCGCAGCTGCTGCACCCACTGCTGCGCACGGCCAAACGATGGACCACTGGTCTGGTCAAAAACGACCACCGCTGCAGCGGCCCCGCGGTAGTACATCGGGGCCAGCGAGGCGAAGCGCTCTTGGCCGGCCGTGTCCCAGATTTCGAACTTCACCGAATTTCCGTCGACTTCGACGGACTTAGCGAAAAAAGCGGCTCCAATCGTCGTCTCCATGGCTTCGCTGAAGCTGTTCTTCACCAGCCGCAGCACGAGGCTGGATTTGCCTACAGAAGCTTCGCCCAGCAGCACGGTCTTGTAGCTGCGAGCTGCTGCTGCTGCTGCTGCTGCTGCTGCTGCTGCTGCGGCGGGGGG
>NW_013654344.1:0-28449 GCF_000499385.1 Eimeria necatrix
AGCAGCAGCAGCAGCAGCAGCTGCTGCCGACTCCCAACAACAACAGCAGCAACAACAGCAGCAACAGCAGCAGCAACAACACCCCTCCCCCCCCCAACCCCACCCCCTCCCCGGATCCTCGGGATCGGGATCGGGATCGGGATCGGGATCGCACCCCACATACGTCTCCCCGTCCCTCTACATCGGCGACCTCCACCCCGAAGTAACAGAAGCCATGCTCTTCGAAGTCTTCAACGCCGTGGGCCCCGTGACCTCCATTCGAGTCTGCAGAGACTCTGTCTCCAGGCGATCCTTGGGCTATGCTTACGTGAATTATCAATCCTTAAATGATGCAGAAAGGGCCTTAGACGCTCTCAACTTTGCGTTGATTCGGGGACAGCCTTGCAGGATAATGTGGAGTCAAAGAGACCCTTCTTTGCGGCGGAGTGGGGCGGGGAATGTCTTTGTGAAAAACCTGGACAAGTCGATTGACAATAAGGCCCTTTACGACACTTTTTCTCTCTTTGGAAACATTCTGAGTTGCAAAGTCGGAGTTGATGAGTTCAATCGAAGCAGGGGTTATGGATTTGTTCATTACGAGACAGAAGCTTCTGCAAGAAGTGCAATTGAGAAGGTTAATGGCATGTTAATCGGGGGAAAGACTGTTTATGTGGGGCCCTTTGTGACCCGCAGCGAGCGGGAGGGCAGCAGCAGCAGCAGCAGCAGCAGCAGCAGCAGCAGCAGGTTCACGAATGTGTATCTTAAGAACATCCCCGCCTGCTGGGGGGCCCCCGAGACCCTGAGGCCCCTCCTGTCTCCGTTCGGAGACATCACCAGCCTCGTGCTGCGCCAAGACCCCAAGGGGAGACTCTTTGCCTTCTGCAACTTTGCGCAGCATGCTGCAGCAAAGGCCTGCGTCGACAGCCTCAACGGCAGACTCGTCAACGCCCACGGCTTCAAGGAAGACAGCAGCAGCAGCAGCAGCAGCAGCAGCAGCAGCAGCGGCAGCGGGGAGGGGGAGGGCGGCGGGAAGGGCGGCGAGGAGCCAGAGACCACGGGAGGGGCGGGGAAGGACAAACAACAGCAGCAGCAGGAACAGCAGCAGCAGCAGCAGGAGGAGACTGCAGCAGCAGCAGCAGCAGCAGCTAATGGTGCCGACGACCCCAGCAGCAGCAGCAGCAGCAACAACACGCCGAACGGGACCGGCGGGGAGGAGGGGGCAGCAGCAGCAGCAGCAGCAGCAAACCCCACAACCACCGCAACCACGACGAGCAGCAGCAGCAGCAGCACGAACAGCAGCAGCAGCAGCAGCAGCAGCAGCGGGGAGGAGATGGTGTTGTTTGTGGGGCCGCACCAGACGCGGGCGCAGCGGTCTGCTGCGCTGCGGCAGCGCTACGAGCAGCAGCAGCAGCAAAAAGGAGACAAGTACAGAGGAGTGAATCTTTATGTCAAAAACCTAGATGAGGGTATAGACGACGCGGAGCTGCAAACCCTTTTTGAGGGTTTCGGGCCCACCAACAGCGTCAAGGTCATGCGCGACGAAAAGGGTTTGTCTCGAGGGTTTGGCTTTGTCTCTTTCGAAAACCCTGAAGATGCAACAAGAGCAGTTTCCGAAATGCATTTAAAATACATTAAAGGAAAACCCTTGTACACGGGCTTGGCGGAGAGAAGGGACCAGCGGCTGCAGCGGCTGCAGCAGCGCTTCCGGGGGCCCCCGGGGGCCCCCCCGCCAGGGGCCCCCGGGGGCCCCCCTCGTCCCGGGGGGCCCCCCGCCCCCCGTGGGCTTCGCTGCTGCTGCGGGGCCCCCGGGGCCCCCCCTCCCCGGGGTGCCGCCCGCTGCTGCGTACCCCCAGAGGCCCGTGCTGTACCCTCCGCAGGGGCCCATGGCCATGCTGCCGTGGGCGGGGCGGCAGCAGCAGCAGCAGCAGCACTTCCAGCAGCAGCAGGGCCTCGCGCTGCAGCGGGGGCTGGCGCCAGCAGCAGCGCTGCAGCACATCTACGGGCCCCAGTCCGCGGTGGCGGCGGCCGCCGCGCTGCAGGCCTCGCTGCAGCAGCAGCAGCAGCAGCAGCAGCCGCTGCTGCAGCAGCAGCGCGGCCCTGCGGGGCACCGCGGCGGGCGGGGGGGCGCTGCGAGCAGCAGCGCGAAGCAGCAGCAGCAGCTGCTGAAGCAGCAGCAGCAGATGCCGGGCGGCGGCTCCTTCAAGTTCACGCCGCAGGTGCGGAACCCGCGGCTGGAGCAGCAGCAGCAGCAGCAGCAGCAGCAGCAGCTGCACCTGGCCGCCGCGCCGCAGCAGCAGCAGCTCGACGCAGCAGCAGCAGCGCACCTCCTCCTCTCCCCCGACGCCCCCCTCACTGCTGCAGCACTTGCTGCAGCACAGCCCTCGCTGCAGAAGCAAATGCTCGGAGAAAGACTTTTTCCTTTAATCGCTCGCCATCAGCCAGAACTTGCAGGAAAAATAACTGGAATGATGTTGGAAATGGACAACAGCGAGCTGCTGATTCTCCTCGAGAGCGAGGCCCAGCTCAAGAGCAAGATCGACGAGGCCCTCGGGGTCCTCAGAGGCGCGAACTGAGCTGCTGCAGCAGCAGCAGCAGCAGCAGCAGCAGCGGCGGGGGGAGCAGCAGCAGCAGCGGCGGGGGGAGCAGCAGCAGCGGGGGGAGAGGCAAGCGCGCGGGGATAGGCGCGGGCGAGCGCGCGCTGCTGCTGCTGCTACGCGCTGCTGCCTTCGTAGCAGCAACAGCTGCTGCTGCTGCAGCAGGAACAGCAGCAACAGCAGCAGCTGCTGCAGCAGGAACAGCAGCAGCAGCTGCGGCGAGGAACAACAGCGGCAGGAGAGGCGGACTGGTGCAGGAAAGATGGCTTTGTGCCCGTGCGATGTAGCAGCAGCAGCAGCAGTTGCTGCTGCTGCAGCAGCAGCAGCACGGGGTGACGCAGCGAAGACTTCAGCGTGGTGGTGGCCCTCGAGTCTTCTTTGCTGCAGCAGCAGAACGCAAATCTGCTGCAGCAGCAGCAGCAGCAACAGCGCCAACAGCAGCAGCGTCGGGTTGTGTCTTCACAGATAGCACAGGAGGAGAGGAGGCAACAGGTGCTGTGGCTGCTGCTCCTAGGACAGCAGCAGCAGCAGCAGCAGCAGCAGCAGCAGCAGCGCGGACCGCTGCGGCAGCAGCTGCTGCTGCTGCCCATCAATGCACAGGCGGAGACAGGGGAGACAGAGTTGTCTCGCGTCTTCGTTTCCTTTGCTGCAGTGTCAGCAGCATTTGCTGCAGCAGCAGCAGCATTAGCTGCAGCAGCAGCGGCACTTGCTGCTGTCGCTGCAGCAATTGTTGCAGCAGCAGCAGCAGTTGCTGCTGCTGCTGCAGCCCTATGAGTATATCCATAGAAGCAAAAAAACCAAAAACAGAATATTTAATCCAACGCCGACTCAGCAAAACAAGCAGCAGTTACACACCCTAAACCCTAAACCCTAAACCCTTAGTTAGAGTATAGCGAGCGCTATGCCATCCAGTCCTTAGCATACGCAGCGCAGCAACAAAATTGCTGCTGCTGCTGTTGCTGCTGCTGCGGTTTGCCCCCAATCTTGGCGAAAGGCCGTGTCTTTGCTTCTGCAGCAGCAGCAGCAGCAGCAGCAGCAGCAGCAGCAGCACTTAGCAGTTCACTATTGGCTAGAGGAATTCTCTGGCGCAAGCAGCAGCAAAAGACAGCGTCAGCAGCAGCAGCAGCAGCAAGGAGGCCTGCAGCAGCAGCAGCAACTGCAGCACCTCAAGCGCAGCCTTAGCAGCAGCAGCAGCAGCAGCAGCAGCAGCAGCAAAACATGCAGAAGCAATAAACCACTCAATCTGCTGCCTGCTGGCTAGGGTTTCCCGAAACCCTAGCAACTGCTAAACCCTAAACCCTAGTGAGTCGTTGTCAGCCCCAAACCCTAAACCCTAATAAGCCTCCGCTGCTGCACTACAGATCCCAGTGGCTCCAGCATCCCAAACCCTAAACCCTAGAGTATCTCCAAACCCTAACCACTGAGTTGTTCCCGTCCTTCCGTAAACCCTAAAACAGCGGTTGCAAACCGCGCATGTCAAGTCCAAAACCCTAAAACAGCGTTTCAAGAAGCAGCCTCTAAGCAGCACAAACCCTAAAAGAGGGTTTCCAAGACCTAATAAACCCTAAAACAGCGGCTCCAAAACTAGCAGCCAAGTGCACTAGCGAACTAACAACTAAGTAAACCCTAAACCCTCGAAAAACCCTAAACCCTCGAAAAACCCTAAACCCTAAAACCACGCAGCGCAGCTCTTAAGAAAGCCCGCAAAGTCCAGCGCGCCCCAAAAGCCCCCGCTGCCGCCTTGTGCGCAGCAGCAGTTGCTGCTGCTGCTGCACCTGCTGCTGCTGCTGCAGCAGCAGCAGCAGCAGCGGGAGGCCCCCGGGCCCAAATCTGGCGGCGAAAAGCGCCACCGCCACCCCGCCCCGCCGCCCGCTGCAGCAGCAGCAGCAGCAAGTGCAGCAGCAGCAGCAGCAGCAGCAGGAGTCTCAGTAGATGTACTTCTTTTCAAAAAGCGACTCCGAGGCCTGGGCCCCCCCCGCCCCCCCCTTGTAGCAGCCGCGCTGCGCCTCGCTGCAGGCCTTCGCGCGCAGCAGCAGCTGCTGCTGCGCTGCTTCCCGGTTTGCTGCTGCTCCCTTCCAGGCCTTAAGACACGAGGCCTGCAGGGCCCTCCCAAAGCTGAAAGAAAGGGCCCACGGCAGGGGGCCCCCCTGGGGGGCCCCCCCCTGGGGGCCCCCCTGGGGGCCCCCCTGGGGGCCCCCCCGGGGGGCCCCCATCTGGTTCATTGCATTCAAATTGAGTGCTGCTTCTTCTTCACTTTGGCCTCCAGACAAAAACATTATTCCCGGAAGAGCCGGAGGAACAGTTCTGTAAAGAGTCCGGATTGTGTAAAAGGCAATTTCCTGCGGAGTCGAGGGGGGCCCCTGGGCCCCCGGGGTGACCATGTTGGGTTTGAGGAGGGCCCCCTCGAGCAGCACTTTGTGCTGCTGCAGCTGCGCGAAAACTGCTGCCAGCACTTGCTGCGTCACTGCAGCACAAACTGCCACATCATGAGGCCCATCTGTTAAGATCTCGGGCTCCACTATGGGGACAAGTCTTTGCTGCTGACAGATAGCAGCATAGCGGGCCAGGCCGTGGGCCACTTCGGCCACGGCGAGGGGCGAGGGCTTTGCTGCTGCTGCTGCTGCTGCTGCTGCTGCTGCTGCTGCTGCGTCGATCTGCAGCACGGCCCGCCACTTCGCGAAACGGGCCCCTGCTGCGTAGTACTTCTTGCAGCGCTCACTTAACCCATCCAAGCCCAAGGTGGCCTGCTCGCCGTCAGTCCCTGGGATCGTCTCCAGCCCCTTGTCCACTTTTATCCCCGGAATGATCTTTTGCTGCTGCAGCAGCTCCACCAGGGGGGCCCCCGAGGGGCCCTTCTGGAACAAAGTCTCTTCAAACAGGATCGCCCCGCTGCAGTACTCCCCCAGCCCCTTCGTGCTGAACAGCAGCTCGCGGTAAGCCGCCCGGTTCTCCTCCGTGTTCTCCACGCCAATCGACGCAAAACGCTTCCCTATCGTCCCTGCAGCAGCAGCAGCAGCAGCAGCAGCAGCGGGAGTGCAGCAGCAGCAGCAGCAGGGGGTGCTGCTGCTGCTGCTGCGGAGGGGGGGAGGCGGGCTCACCTGTGGACTCGTCCGCTGCGAGCAGACCCTTGCCGGGAGCTGCGAGAGCCCTCGCCGTCGCGGCGAGCTCCTGGGCGACGTCCTGCGGAAGTTCTGCCTGAAAACGCGCAAAAAGCCGAAATTTGCGCAAATTAATGTCGGAAATTCAAAATGCTGCATTTTAATTCCCCTTGGGAGCGAAAAAGCGGAAAAAAAGACCCCAAATGACGCAACTCCGCAGCCAACACACACACCGAACCGCCGCCGCCGCAGCCACCGCAGCAAGACAAAGCAACCCCACCCATCCAACAATTAACCTTCCAAAATAAAACACAAAATTCAATTTGCTGCTGCTGCAGATATTCCGCAAAGACGGTCGCGCTGCGCTGGAGCCGCAGACACAGCAGCGCCCGCTGCTGCTGCTGCTGCTGCTGCACACGAGCAGCAGCAGCAGCGAGCACCCGCAGCCCGCTCCCGTGCTCCTCTCACCATTTTAAACGACCAAGAAGTGCAAAACAAACGACGGAGTTCTTCAATTCGAATCAAAATCCCAAAAGAAACAAAAAACCAAAAGTGGCGCTTCCCGCAACCCGCCGAGAGCCAGCCTGTGGGGGGAGGCGCCCGCCGACGCGGCGGGGTGTATGTACACTGCAAAGGCTGCTGCTGCTGCTGCACCGCCTTCGCCCGCTTAGCCCGGCCTTTCTCTTTCCGCGAGTTTTTAATAAATTAATAATTACATTTCTCTTAACTGCTGCCAATTTAATGGCCCACTTCGCTTTCAAACCCCGCTGCAGCTAACTGGCCTGCTGCTGCAGCAGCGCGTTGCTGCTGCGCTGCAGCAGCAACGCCTCGCTTCCGGTGTCTCCCCAGCTCTCCTTTTGCTGCGCTGCTGCCGCCAGCGCAGCAGCAGCAGCAGCAGCAGCGCTTCCGCCACACGCAGCCGCGCAGGGACACATCCCCTGCTGCTGCAGCTCTTTGCTGCTGCAGCAGCAGAAAGACGCAGCAAATCCTTCCCCGATCCCCTGGCTCTCTGCCTTTCTCGCCACTCCCAGCCCCCACCAGCCAAAAACCCCCGCAGCTCTTCGGCCAGAAGCAAAGCCTTGGCCTTTCCTGCTGCTGCTGCTGCTGCTGCTGCTGCTGCTGCGAGTTGCCGTCTCAGTCTCTTTCCGCCTCGGGGACTCTGTGTCCCTTCTGCGGCCTCGGCCAGCAGCAGCAGCAGCAGCAGCAGCAGCTCGAGCCGCTAGTTGCTTCTAAGTTGCTTCGGCCTTTTCTCTAGAAGAAGCAGAAAAGCAAATTCAACAATTCGACAAAAGAGGCCTCAGGGGCCAGAGGGCCTTGTCGCGCCCGCGCTGCTGCTTTGGCCCCTTTCAGTTGCTGCTGCTGCTGCTGCTGCTGCTGCTGCTGCACTAGGCGGTTCGCTGGGCTGCTGGCGTCTTAGGCGAAAAACGGCACTGAGACCTCAAAAGCTCAGCCTCTAGCATTGCCTGCTGTCGCAGTGGCCTTTGCCTGTTTTAAAAGCAGCAGCAAAGGGGGGGGCCCTGGCCTTTAAAAAGATATTTAAATGTTTGCAGATTTGGTGGAGAGTTGTTGCTGCAGTCCGACACACTCTAGGAGGTGTACGTACACTCGAAGGCTGCTGCGCTGCTGCTGCTCCGCGCCCTGCTGCAGCTGGCTGCGGGGAAGGCGCCCCTAAAGGAGTTCCTGAAGCAAAAAGTTTTTTAAAAATAGTTTTAAAGAATAAATGGGCGCTTTAGAAGGGAAATGCTGCGGCGCAGATGGCCGAATCGCAGCAGCAGCGCAGCCTCGCTCTCGGCGCCAGCAGATCCAACCGAGCCTGCGCGAGAAAGAGCCATAAATGATCGAATCTTTCAAAAAGAAACTTCAAATAAGTTTTTAGTGCATTATTATTGAGAGTTTCGGGCTTTATGCCGACTTAAACTGCAAATCGCAGCCGTTTCAAATTGGTTTCCGTGGATTCTGAACGGCGCCGTGCAGAGCCGCCGCTCGATTGCGGTAATCTCCGCTTTTTCTCGCCTAATCTGGGCAAATTTCGACTCCAAATAAAACTAAATTAAATTTAAAACAAATCTGAAGAGGTCAAACTCGGGTAAAGGAAAGTTTCCCACACAATAACTGTTTCTTGCAAATTCTTCTTTGGGTGTACACGCAGGTTGGCGGCAGCGGATCAGCCTGCACGCCGTGTTGTTTGTTACTTCTTTTTTATATATTGACCATCAGCAGCTGCAGATAATGCATTTTGCTGCAGCTCAAATTCAAAGTCGCGGTCTGCACTGCCAGACAGACGCTGTCTGGCCCAGCGGGCGGATAGTTCAGGTTTTTCTGCCGGTTTGCGAAACTTGAACAAGGCTGAATCTGGGGAGAACAGCGCATGCAGAGCCCCATTTGCCGGTTCATTTCTGTTTATTTCTCTTTTTTTCTCCGCAATTTCCTCCTTTCTTTCCGCTTCCCTGCAAAACCCCGTGCACGAGCGCCGTCGCTGCTGCTGCAGCAAATTCAAGTGGCGCGTTTCCGCGGGACCCTCGCCGCCTCGAGGCCCAAAATTCGGTGCTTGAGTTTAAAAAGCATTTTTGAATTTCTGAATATGCTTTTGAAGGGAAAATCCTGAGGCCGAGTCGCCGGCAATTCAGCTTCCGCGGCCCGCAGCTCGCAATGGACCAGCAGCAAAGACACAGCCGCTGCTGCAACACCGGCTGCCCCTGCTGCTCTCCCCACAGGCCTCAAGAAAATGCTGCGCGTGGGCTTTGCTGCAGCTCGCAGGGGGCAGGCCGTTTGTGGCGCGGGCCAGCGGCCGCTGCGCAGCTGCAGCTGCAGCGCAGCACAAGCAGCAGCAGCAGCACGTTCTGCTGCAGCTCCAGTCTGCTCTGCTGCAGCGCCACTTTGTCAAGCGCCTCCAGCATCCTTCTCGGGAGGCAGCAGCAGCAGCAGCACTGTGTCGTGCAGCATTTGGCCCGCTGCAGCAAGCAACCCCAAATGCACAGCTAAGCGCCTTGCTTGCAGCAGCAGCAGCAGCAGCAGCAGCGGCAACAGCAGCAGCAGCAGCAGCAGAGGCAGGCGCAGCCACAGGAGCAGCCGACGGCGCGGCAGCTCTGCCCCTGAGGGCTGCACGATCTTCACCCGCAGCAGCCCGCCAGACGGGCTAGAGCAGCAGCATCTGCTGGCGCTGCAGCAGCAGCAGCAACTGCCGGTGCTGCAGCAGCAAGACCCCCGTGTGTCTCCCGTGCTGCTGCCTTCCCTCCGGCGCCTCTGCCGGCAGCTGCGTTTCCTCTCTGTGCATCCGCAGCTGCTGGCTGCTCTCAGGCCTCCTGCTGCTGCTGCTGCTGCTGCTGCTGCTGCTGCTGCTGGGCTTTCGCCGGAGAGCTCGAGGGCCCGCAGAGCAGCAGCGCGCAGCGCTGCAGCAGCAGACAGCCAGCAGCTGCAGCAGCAGGCCGCGCTGCTGCTGCGCGTCGTCTGGGGGGAAGCCACGCACTTCTCTCCAGCTATAGTGCGAGCTGCGCTGCAGTCAGAGCTAATGGGGGAAGCAGCAGCAGCACGAGCAGCAGCACAAGCAGCAGCTGCATCCGGGCGACCACTGGCAGCAGCAGCAGCAGCAGCTGCTGCTGCTGCTGCTGTCCTGCAGCTCCCGCAGCTGCTCACGCGAGTCGCCACTAGATATGTCAGGAGGCAGATACAGCAGCAGCTGCTAGCGCAGCAAGCAGCAGCAGCAGCACGGGGGCCTTCAACAGCAGCAGCAGGAGCAAAAGCAGCACGAGCAGCAGCAGATCCTGCAGCAGCGGCACCAGTGCTGTCAGACAGGCCCGCAGCAGCAGCAGCAGCACGAGCTGCAGTCGCAGCAGCGCTGGAAGCTGCAGCACCACCACCACCAAAGGCAGCAGGAGCTGCAGCGGCAGCAGCGGGGGGAGCAGCAGCAGCAGCAGCAGCAGCAGCAGCAGCAGACTGCCTCCCTGACGCTCTCTTTGCTGCTTGCCGCTGGCTAAGTGCTGCGAAGCAGCAGGCGCTGCTGCTTGCTGCTGAAGACACCGGGCGGGCGCTGCTGGGGACTCTGCGGACTTTGGGAGATCTCGAGGTGGCCCTAGCAAGAGGCCTGCAGTCAGCAGCAGCAGCAGCAGCAGCAGCAGCAGCAGGAGCTGCTGCTGTTGCTACGGCGGGGGAAGCCGCAGCTGCAGAGCTTGCTGCAGCAGGAACTACTCACGCTGCTGCTGCTGCTGCTGCTGGCGCTGCAGGCAACAGCACCCAGCAGGTTCTGCAGCAGGGAAAGCAGCTGCTGCGCGCGCTGCAGGCGGAGAAGCTGCTGCTGCTGCAGCAGCAGCAAACGCACCTGTCTCGCTTTATTCAGGCCCGAGGAGGCTTCGAGGAACCTGAAAGCATGCAACATAAAACCTCCAGAGGGGGCCCCCAAGGGGGCCCCCAAGGGGGCCCCCAAGGGGGCCCCCAAGGGGGCCCCCAAGGGGGGCCCCAAGGGGGGCCCCCTAGCCCCAGACTGCCGTCGCGCGTAGAGCTGCACCGTGCTGCAGACAAGCTGCTGCAGGGGAGCTGGAAGATACGGCTGCAGCGGCAGCAGCAACTGCAGCAGAAGCAGCAGCAGCAGCAGCAGCAGCAGCAGCGGCAGCAAGAGCACTGGCACCAGCAGCAGCAGCAGCAGCAGCAACGAAAGTGGCTCACGCGGGCTTTCAAGCCAATTCCTGTGGAACGACTATTAGGCGCGGACCTCGCGATCTCGAAAGAAAACAGCAGCAGCAGCAGCAGCAGCAGCAGCAGCAGCAGCAGCAGCAGCAGCAGCCTTCGTCCCGGGGTGCTGCTGGTGGCCCACCCGCTTCTGTCGGATGCTTTTGCTAGAGGGACAGTTGTGCTGCTGACAGCTGTGAAGCGCAGCACTGTGGAAGGAGTCATCCTGAACCGCAGCTGCAGCAGCAGCACGAGCAGCAGCAGCAGCACGAGCAGCAGCAGCAGCAGCGACTCCAAAGCGCTGCACCGATCCGTTGCAGGGCTGCCCTCTCCCGTAGACCTTCTCGCAAGCTGGCAGCAGCAGCAGCAGCAGCGGCGACAACAGCAGCAGCAGCAGCAGAAACAGCAGCAGCAACAACAGCAAGAAGATGATGATCTTCAGCAGCAGCAGCATGCGTTTGGTAGAAGCAGCAGCAAGCCCGTAATAGGCCGGTGGCACAGTTTGCTGCAGGATGACCCAATGCTGCTGCTGCTGCTGCGCGAGGCTCAGGCAGCAGCAGCAGCGCAAGTACCTCTAAACAGGAAGAGGCAGCAACTGCAGCAGCAGCAGCAGCTGTTGCTGCAGCAGGCCCTTGTAATTGCCTTGGCTCAACGAGCTGTACAGATGCTTCCAAAGAGTGGGCGTCCCAGCAGCAGCAGCAGCAGCAGCAGCTTCCTTATCAGCAGCAGCAGCAGCAGCAATCCTCAAGGGGACAACGACAGCAGAGGACACAGCAGCAGCAGCACCGACATCCGCACGAGCAACAGCAGCAGCAACACCGGCATCAGCAGCAGCAACAGCAGCAGCAACACCAGCGTCAACAGCAGCAACAGCAGCAGCAACACCAGCGTCAACAGCAGCAACAGCAGCAGCAGCAGCAGCAGCTTGCTGCTGCGCGTTGCTGCTGCCGAGGCAGCTGACGCTGAGCCTCTGCATGCAATACTATCCTCCATTGCTGTTGAAAGCAGCACACAGCGCGACTGGGAGTCAACCAGGTTGCTGCAGCAGCAGCAGCAGCGGCGGCAGCAACAGCAGCAGAAGCTTATTCTGTGGCTAGAGAATGGCCTCAAGAGTGGCGCTGCAGACAGCTCGGGTGCAGGGGGCGAGCAGCAGCAGCAGAGCAGCAAGGCGTTGCTGCAGCAGCTGCTGAAGCTGCTGCAGCAGCAGCAGCAGCCCGCCAGCAGCAGCAGCAGCAGCAGCAGCAACAGCAGCAGCAGAGTTGCAATGCGCAATGTGCGTCTCGGAGGCCCTTGTGAGGGCTTTTTAAAAGTGACAGCAGAAGAGACAGGAGTGCATGCATCTGTGGGGTGTACGTACACCTCGGAAGACAAGCCCGCCAGCAGCGCGCCCGCTGCAGCAGCAGCAGCAGCAGCTGCTGCTGCTGCTGCTGCTGAGGAAGCCCCGCCTGCTGCTCTTTACCTGGGAAAAATGCTCTGGGGAAAAAGCCAAGTGAGCCGGGAGCTGCGGGAGGGTTTGTGGGTGGCTTTGGAGTGTACAGACACCCGAGCTCTGGCGCTGCTGCTGTTTGGGGGCTGCAGCAGCTGCACGCACTCAGCAGCAGCAGCAGCAGCAGCAGCAGCAGCAGCGGGGGGAGCAGCAGGCCCGTGCCCGTGCTGCAACAGCCGCGAGGTGTACAGACAGCTCGTTGCTGCTGCAGACGGCGAGGGGCCCCCTTTCTTCAGCAAAGCTTTTCGGGTGTCTGCAGCAGCAGCAGCAGCAATACAAGCAGCAGCAGACACTGCCTGGGGAGCAGCAGCAGCACAGGGGCCCCAGGGGCCCCCCGCTGCCCTTTGACAGCCAGCAGCAGGGGCCCCCTTTGGTAAAAAAGTCAAAAAGCAATTCAGCAAATTCTGACAAAGAGACTATTCAAAAGGAGACACCAATGCCCCCAAGCAGCAGCACATGCCTGCTGCGCCGGGCCTCGCTGCAGCTGCTGCTGCAGCTAGTGCTGCAGCAGCTGCTGCTGCAGCTGCTGCTGCAGCTGCAGCAGCAGCAGCGACACGGAAGTGCTCGTGCTACCAATATATCCAAAGATAGCTTTCTCTCTGCGGATGTGCACTAATAATAAATGCATTTATTCGCTAAAAATAAATGCTCAAAGTGCCAGCTAGAGAGGCAGCTAGATGGCTAGCTGGGCAGCTAGCTAGGCAGCTAGCTAGGCAGCTAGCCTGGCAGCTAGCCTGGCAGCTAGCTAGGCAGCTAGCTAGGCAGCTAGCTAGGCAGCTAGCCAGGCAGCTAGCTAGGCAGCTAGCTAGGTAGCTAGCTAGGCAGCGAGCCGGGTACCTAGTTAAGTAGCTAGCCAGACAACTAGCTAGCTAGGTTGCCAGCCAAGTAGCTAGCTAGCTAGCTAGCTAGCCAGCCAAGTAGCTACCTAGCTAGCTAGCTTGCCAGCAAAATAGCTAGCTAGCTAGCTACCTAGACAGATACTTAGATTGCTGCTGAGTGGGCAGCAGGCTGCAGCAACATTAAAGCCCCAAAGAACTCTTAACTGCTAAACGCATGCAGCTTCTTAATCTCTGAAGAAGTGCAATCTAAATAAACTGCATGCAGAGCTGCTGCGGGGCCTGGAGCAGCAGCCTCTCCCGTGCTGCTGCTGCTTCCTCCCCTCTTGCTGCAGCACTCGGCCCCACACCGGTCCCCTAGCTGCTGCGCCTGCTGCTGCAGCCTGCTGAATAGCCCGCTACAGCTACCGCTAGCTAGCTAGCTAGCTAGCTAGCTACCTAGCTACCTAGCTACAGTGTCAACCAGCTAACTAGTTAGCCAGCCTGCTCGCCAGCTAGCTAAGCCGCCAGACTGATACAACGTTGATGCCTGGTGAGCTAAGCAGAAGCTAGACAGCTAGCTAGCTAACTAGCTAGCCAGCTAGCTAGCTAGCTAGCCAGCCAACTAATTAGCCTTGCGCCCCAGCATAGCTGCCCAGATATTCAAAAGCACTGCGTTTGCGAATTCACCAAAGGAAGCGGGGTGTACATACACCCCGCGGCTGCGCGAGCCCTTTCCTCTGCAGCAAAAAGCTTCATTTTCGTTTTTTATTTTTCAATAAAAGGCGAAAAACTTCATTTCCGCTTTTAATTATTCAATAAAAAGGCGAAAAGCTCGAACTCTCACCAGTACATACACCCGAACACGAAACGCCACTCGCTCCACCGAAGCTCGGGTGTACGTACACCCCAGCGGCACTGGCAGAACACGCCGGGTGTACATACACCCCAGCGGCACTGGGGAAGGCAACACGCCTCCTGAACGAATTCACTTCATTAATCTTGACAATTACTTTCAATTAAATTACTCAAAACAATTTAAATCATTCAAAACAATCAAAACGAAATACTCCACCCCCATTGTGCAGACTGCGCGCTGCTGCAGCAGCAGCAGCAGCAGCAGCAGCAGCAGCAGGACGTAATGGTGGGGTTGTTGTGATTTGCTTCTTCAAGCCTTGCCCCCTGCTTGTGCAGTTCTGGGGCTTTCCTTTGCGAGGGGAACTTTGGCTTTTTCAACTTCACTTTTTAAATCTTTTATTTTTTCTTTTTGCTGCTTCTGCTGCTCCCCCTGCCCCTGCTTCGCAATCTTCTGCTGCAGCTTCTCCGCCAGTTCTTCGGAGGAAGCAGCAGCAGCAGCAGCAGCAGCTGCTGCTGCTGCTGCTGCGTCACCGTCTCCCGCCCCCTTCGCCGCAGGGGCCTCTCCCCCTGCCTCGCGGGGGCCCCCGGGGGGCCCCTGGGGCTTCTCAAGACCCTTTAGGGGCCCCTCCTGGGGGCCCCCCAGGCCGCCCTTGAGGGGCCCCTCTTGGGGGCCCCCCCGGGGGCCCTTCTGGGGCCCCTGGGTACCCTCCTGGACGCCCTTGCGGGGCCCCTGGATGCCGGCCTTGAGCTGCTGCTGCTCCTGCTGCTGCTGCTGCTGCTGCTGCTGCTGCTGCTCTGCAGCAAGACTGATGGCCCTCCTCACACTCTCTTCGCCTCTAAACCCTACCCAAGCATAACCACTGTTGTTTTCAGCTCTCATATAAACATAAATCTGCACGGGCCCGTAAATTGCCCGCAGCCGGTGCTCCAGGTCCGCCTGCGCAGCAGCCCCACAAACCCTAAACCCTAAACCCTAAACCCTAAACCCTCGCCTCCTCCCCGACCCGCTCCCCACGCTCCCGCCACTGCACACTTCTGTCCCCCTCCAGGGGTTTAGGGTTTAGGGTTTAGCGCTTGGTCGGGGGCGTCTTGAGCACTGGATGGCGAGGAAACGGCGACCGCCCCCGCCGCCCCCACTGCCCCCTAGGGTTTAGGGTTTAGGGTTTAGGGTTTGCTGACTTCTGTCAAGCAGGTCGGAATGCCCGCCAAGTACACGCGAGTCTCCGGGCGAACAAACTGCGGCTCTTCGCCGTAGAGAAGACGCCAAGTGGGGGCTTTGTCGGCGACGGCCATTTTCGGGCAAAAAGTCTGAGACACAGCAGCAGCAGCAGCAGCAGCAGCAGCAGCAACAGCAGCAGCAGCAGCAGCAGCAGCAGCAGGTGAAATGGGAAGGTTTAAGAGAAGCCCGGATGAGGAGAAGTAAAGTTGTGCAGGGAGATGAAGTACTAACTAGCTGGCCTGCGGCGCCTGTGGGCTGCGAGCGGCACCCCTAGACAGCGAACTGCAGCGGCCCGATCCGCATGGAATGCAGCAAACTGGCGGCAAAAAGACGAAATAAATGAAAAGAGAAACTCTTTTCCTTTTCAAAAATGCAAAAAAGTC
This sequence comes from Eimeria necatrix, assembly GCF_000499385.1. NCBI lineage: Eukaryota > Apicomplexa > Conoidasida > Eucoccidiorida > Eimeriidae > Eimeria > Eimeria necatrix. Next base: position 15,095 of record NW_013654344.1, read on the forward strand.
CAAAGTGTGCCGCCAAATTGCTCGCTTTCCACCTGCTGCTGCACCCGCTGGGCATTCCGAAACGCACCTCTGGAATCTTGAACGGGCAGGAAGCAGCAGCAAACGGAGACCACAAACGGCTCGTTTTCGCAAAAAACAAATTAATAAAACAAATTAATAAAACAAATTCGGAAAAAAAGAGTGCTGGGAGCCAGAGGGGAAGCAGCAGCAGCTCGAGACCCCGCTGCGCGCTGCTGCTGCTTCTGCACACAGTGCGAGAGCTCTGCTGCTCTTGTCTTCTCCCAAGAAGAAACTCAATTCAAATGTCTAACTGACTTACTGAATTTGAAAAGCTACAAAATATCAATGCACTGAACGAGCAAAAAGCGAAGAAAACTAACAGAGCCACTGGTTTCCCCCGTTGAATCGAGACCTGGGCCAGGCTGACCAGCAGCAGCAGCAGCAGCAGCAGCAGCAGCAGGCTGATGCTGTTCTGCTACTCATTCGAGAGTCTGTTTGTTGCAGCTGACGCAAATGAATTATTTATTTGAATTTATTTCCCGAAAGAAAGAGGAAATAGCCTTATCAGGGAACATATCGGACGTGGCGGTGTCTCAGCCCCGCAGAACGTCGGACGCGCGGATGTCAGTTTGCCTGCTTCCCCTCAACTCCTTCTTCGCTTTTTTCTTTTGCTTTCTCTTTTAAATTCAAAATAATAATTAATTAATGCAAAAAAACGAAACTTGAAGGTCCAAAAAGCTCCAAAGAGGAGCTCCGGTGCACACAGCCGCCCGCCTGCGACCACTTTGCTTCTGCCAAGATTTCCAGCATAATGAAACACTAAAATGAGGAAAATGATGCATTAAAAAAGCAATAATGAAATAACATAAAACAAATTTATTATAATTTGCATGTTTAGTATTTTGTTGCGGCCGAGACAGCGCCAAGTGCCTTAAGACCATTTCTTTAGAGAAGCAAATTCCCATTTGCTGTTAACTTGCGTTGGCTGGATCAAGAGGCTGCTGCTGCTGCAGCAGCAGCTGCAGCAGCAGCAGCAGCAGCACGAGGCGCAGCAGCAAGAACGTAACTGCTGCCTCTGCTGCAGAAGCGGCGCAGAAACCCACAAGCAGGTTGCTGCTGCTCTCGCTGCCGCTGCTGTTGCTGCTGTTGCTGCTTTTGCTGCTGCTTTTGTTTCTGCTGCTGCCTTCGCTTTCTTTGCTCCTTCTACTGCTGCAGCCTCCACTACTACTACCACTACCACAGCCACTACTACTACTGCTGCTGCTGCTGCTGCAGCAGCAGCAGCTGCTGCTGCTGGACGAGCCTTCGTACTAATTGCTGCGGGTTTGGCCCCCCCAGAGTTTCAGCAAACGCGGGAGAAATGAACACAAAGTCCCGGGGAGGGAAGGCTGCGGTCCGCGCCCTCCTGAGGGCAGGCCGGCCTCCCTCCGAGGGTTTAGGGTTTAGGGTTTAGGGTTTAGGGTTCCGCGCCCAAGCAGGCCTCCAGTTCCTGCTGCGACAAAGCCAACATCTCGCAGCTGCGCACCCGGCTGGGGGCCCTGAGGCCCCCTGCTGCTGCATGCCATTCATAGAGAGCAAAGACCATGGGGGACCTTCTCACAGCAGCCCCGAGAGCAGCAGCAAGGGCCCCATCCACCCTCCCGGGGGCCCCGGGGGCCCCCCCGGGGGCCCCCCGGGGGGCCCCCCTGGGGGCCCCCCGGGGGGGCCCCCCGCGCCGCGAGAGCGCCGGACGCCACAGCCACTTCCGGGGCCCCAAGAAGGGCCCAAAGGTTTCCTGCAGGCTGAACTCAAACGAGAAGTTCGGCCGGGGCTCTCGGGGGCCCCCGTGGGGGCCCCCCGGGGGGCCCCGGGAGGCCCGCCCCACGAAGCCGTACAGGGGCAGGTTGTACTGCACATAGTCCTGCAGCAGCAGGGGGCCCCCCTGGGGGCCCCTCTCTTCTGCTGCAGCAGCTCTGTAGACTAGAGCAGCAACTGCGGGGTTGTTGCCGTGAATAGGGGACAGCGCGGGGGCCCCCAGAATGGCTGTGGAGGGCGCGGGGGCCCCCAGAGGGTCTGAGGGCTGCTGGGGGGCCCCCAGAGGGTCTGTGGGGCCCCCGGGGGCCCCCCCACTGGGGGGGGGGGCCCCCGAGGCCCCAGGGGGTACCAGGGCCTTCACGCGGCCAAAATGGATGTGCCCGAAAGCCTGCGTTATTATGACATCCGCGAACTCCGAGACCAGCGCCCGGTAGCTGCAGCAGCAGCAGCAGCAGCAGCAGCAGCAGCAGCAATGCAGCAGCAGCAGCAATGCAGCAGCAGCAGCAATGCAGCAGCAGCAGCAAGCAGAGCAGCAGCGAAAGTCAAAGGCATGTGCTTCGCAGCACACAGGCGGACAGGCCCCAGTCGCTTGCAGGCAACAGAAACCCTTCAGTTCAGACCCTAAACCCTAAACCCTAAACCCTAAACACTGAGAGGGGCCCCTCAGCCATGAAACGCATTATCTGATTCTCCAGAGACCCAAGAACAACCACTGCAGCTGGGGCCCCCTAACGCTGCCAAAGGGGACTCTGGGGCCCCCCGAAGGCCCCCGAAAGGCGCCTGGGGGGCCCCCTGGGGGGCCCCCGGGGGGGCCCCCGGGGGGGCCCCTGGGGGGCCCCTCGGGGCCCCCTGGGGGCCCCCTGGGGGCCCCCGGGGGGCCCCTTAGGGCAACACTTACAGTTCGGTGTATTTTGAAACCCAGAGTCGCATTTGCGAAAAGCCGAGGCCCAAATGAGAGTCAAAGCCAGGGGGGACATGTCCAGCAATCACCACCTGCAGCAGCACCCCAAACCCTAAACCCTAAACCCTAAACCCTAAACCCTAAACCCTAAACCCTAAACCCTAAACCCTAATTGCAGGTCACCCAACTGGCAGCAAACGAAACACTGCAGTAGAGACTGACACCTCAAGACCCCTAGGTCCCTGGGGGCCCCGGGGGGCCCCTGGAGGCTCTGGGGCCCCCCGGGGCCCCCCGGGGGCCCTCGGGGCCCGATGGGGGCCCCAATTGGGGGTCCCTAGGGGGCCCCCCGGGGCTCCCATTGGGGCCCCCAGGGGCCCCCATTGGGGCCTCCATTAGGGCCCCCATTGGGACTCCCATTTGGGCCCCCATTGGGGCCCCCAGGGGCCCCATTGGGGCCCTCAGGGGCCCCACTGGGGCCCCCAGGGGCCCCCATTAGGGTACTAGACAAACCTGCTGCCCCTTCGCTCTGGCCTCCTGCAGCTGGCGGCGCATCCACGCGAACTGGCCCGCTGTGCGCACACTCAAGCGCCAAAACCCCAAACCCTAAACCCTAAACCCTAAACCCTAAACCCTAAACCCTAAACCCTAAGCCCCCGGCGCTAACCTGGGTCTTTCTCGTCCTCTTCTGCTGCGTCTTGGGCGTCTTCTGCTGCTGCCTCCGCTGAAGGGGCTGCTTCGGTCTCCTGCTGCAGCAGGGAGTCTGCTTCGGTCTCTGTTTGGGAACTTGCTGCTGCTGCTGCTGCTGCTGCTGCTGTGTCTGTGTCTGTTGTCTCTTTTGCTTCTTTCGTTTCTGTCTCCTCGAGGGCCTCCAGCAGCTCATCTTCCGGTGTCTCTTTTGCTGCAGCTGCTGCGGCCGCTGTGGGGCCCCGCTGCTTCCTGCGCCTGCACCGCGAGTGCCTCCTGCAGCTGCTGCTGCTGCTGCTGCTGCTGCTGCTGCTGCTGCTGAAGCGTCTTCTGCTGCTAATCAGCTCCCGAGCTGCTACAGAATACAAAACGGTGTTTAAACACAAAACCCTAACTCCTGGCTGTTCGCGCAAAGTCGCCGAATAGTAAAGGCCCCGCAAAAACGACTGAGACCACACACGCAACCTGCTGCTGCTGCTGCTGCTGCTGCTGCTGCAGCAGCTAGTCCTGCTGCTGCTGCTGCTGCTGAGTGGTGTTCGGCACGCTGGGCTATAGATGTAGCGCCGCACGCGTGGAGGCGCTCAGGCAGCGCGTGCAGGCAGATTCAGGCAGCAGCAACAGCAGCAGCGGCAGCAGCAACAGCAGCAGCAGCAGCAGAGGCAGCAGCAACAGCAGCAGCAGCAGCAGAGGCAGCAGCAGCAGCAGCACCGCTAACCAGCAGGAACAGCAACAAGCGACGCAGCCAGCGGCAGCACGGGCACCCGCAGGAGCAGCAAAAGCAACTTCACCAGCAGCAAGTGCAGCAGCAGCAGCAGCAAAAACGGCAGCAGCAGCAGCAGCAGCAGCAGCAGCAGCAGCAAACCTCCTTGGTGGCTGCGTCGGAAGGCAGGGCCTTTTTCCAAAGATCGAAAAGAAACTGAGACCAGCCAGGGCGAGAAGAGGGGTCTAAATAGTCTTCAGGCATGTCGTTGTTGCCGGCCACCATCAGCAGCAGCAGCAAAGGCAGCAGCAGCAGCAGGTTCAGTCAACGAGGCGGCAGCAGCAAAAACCGACAGGAGCTTCCTGCCAATATGCCCAAGACAAGCCCCACTGAAGCGAATGTTAAGGCGCTAGGGTTTAGGGTTTAGGGTTTAGGGTTTAGGGTTTAGGGCTGCAGCAAACCTGTTTTCAATCTGAAAGTCTGGGTAGTGCGCAGCATAGTCCCCAGTTAGCAGCAAAGCAGCAACTCGAGGCAAAGGGTACCCCACATCTTCAGCAGCAGCTGCTGCTGCAGCACCTTCTGCAGCAGCAACAGCAGCAGCAGCAGCAGCTACACAGTAGGTCGCCACCGGCAGCAGCAGCTGCAGCTACACAAGTGATAAACCAACCAGCAGCAGCAGCAGCAGCAGCAGCACATGGATGGACAGAAGCAACCGCAGCAGCAACAGCAGCAGCAGCAGCAGCAGCAGCAGCAGCAGCAGCAAAGGCAGCACCTGGGTAGGCAAGGGAAGCAGCAAACTGCAGGGCCTTTTTCACAAGGGCCGGAGGAGAGTCGCAGCCAGCTCGGCCTAGCTCTGGGTCTGTTTCTGCTGCTGGCATTGCTGCTGCTGCTGCTGCTGCTGCTGCTGCTGCTGCTGCTGCTGTCATTCGACTTCTCCACAAAGCGGGCCGCGGAATCCACCGCCTCCGCTGCTGCAGCAGCTGCCGCTGCTGCTGCTGCTGCTGCTGCTGCTGCTGCTGCTGCTCCGAGTCCTCTGAATGGAACAGATTCATCAGCCGGCGCCCAGCAAATGCCACAGGCCCGGCGGAAGAGCTGCTAGAGTCTTCAGGGGGGCCCCTAGGGCCTTCAGGGGGGCCCCTAGGGCCTTCAGGGGGGCCCCTAGGGCCTTCAGGGGGGCCCCCAGGGCCTTCAGGGGGGCCCCTCGGGCCTGGGGGGGGGCCCCTAGGGTCTGGATGGGGGCCCTCATGGCCTGGAGGGGGCCCTCTGGGGCCATGCGGGGGGGGCCCATGGTGATGTGGGGGCCCCCCAGGGTGGTGTGGGGGCCCCCCAGGGCGGTGTGGGGGCCCCCCAGGGTGGTGTGGGGGCCCCCCAGGGTGGTGTGGGGGCCCCTCGGGGTGATGCGGGGGCCCCTTGGGGTGATGTGGGGGGCCCCTAGGGTCACGAGGGGGCCCCTTGGGGCCATGGTGGGGGCCCCCAGGGCCACGTGGGGGGCCCCTAGGGGGGTGCGGGGGTACCAAAGGGTCATGGGGGGGGCCCCTGGGGCCACGGGGGGGGCCCCTGGGGCCGTGAGAGGGGCCCCAATGGTGGTGAGGGGGCCCCATAGGGCCGTGAGGGGGGCCCCTGCGGGGGAAGGGGGGCCCCCAAGGGCGGCCGGGGGGGCCCCTGGGGTCCCTGGGGCCCCTGGGGCCCCTGGGGCCCCTGGGGGGCCCCCAGGGGCCCCGGTAAATGGGGAGATGGTGGGGCCGCCAGGGGAGGCCCGGGGGGGGCCCCCAATGGCGGTGTGGGGGGCCCCCGAAGAAGGGGGGGCCCCTAAACCAAAGGGGGGCCCCCTTGTGGAAGGGGGGCCCCCCTGCCATCTTGTGGCGGCGGCAAGAATGGGAGACAGGAGCAGCAGGGTCATAGAGAGGGTCTTCGTGAATATCTGTCATCCACAGCAACGAGAAGACCGCGTGGGGCTGCTGCTGCTGCTGCTGCTGCTGCAGCAGCTGCTGCTGCTGCTGCTGCTGCTCGTCGACGGCGGTGTGCACGCCTGGGCCGGGCTGCTCGGGAGGCAGCGCCGCGACGGGGAGTCCTGCTGCTGCTGCCTCTGCAGCTGCAGCAGCTGCTGCTGCTGCATCTGCTGCTGCTGCTGCTGCTGCTGGTAGCGGCTGCGCCTCCGCCGCTGCTGCAGCGCCTGCAGCTAGGGAGAGGCACAGCAGCAGCAGAGCTGCAGCTCCCGAGCGCCTTCCCCCTGGCTCGTGGACCCACATCTTCTGCTGCTGCTGTTGCTGCTGCTGCTGCTGCTGCTGTTTGGGCTGCTGCAGCGTGCTGCCTTCGCGGGTGCCTTCCAGCTAGCTGCTGCCGCCGCCGCTGCCGCTGCTGCTGCTGCTGCTGCTGCTGCTGCTAGGAGAATCCTGGATGAATTGAAACACTTTCAAATTGAAGTTTGTTTAAATAAATGAGTTCAAATTGAAAAAGAAAAAAGGAAAACCCACGCCTGGCACAGCGCAGCGGGACAGCTGCTGCTGCATCGACTGCCGGTGGTCTTGCTGCTGCAGGCTGGAGAGAAATTAGGAAAGAAATAAAGTTTAAAAAAACAATGAAGAAAAAACAAACAAAACAAGTGCCAAATGATGCAGCAGCAGCAGCAGCAAGAAGAGCAGCAGCAGCAGCAGCAGCAGCAGCTGCTGCTGCTGCGCGACCCCGCTCACACGCCTCCTCCTCCTCCTCCCGAGGCCTCTCGGGGCCCCGCAAGCCCTATTTCGAAAACTTCAGCAGCGTGCTGCTGTCTTTGCTGCTGCTGCTGCTGCTGCTGCTGCTGCTGCTGCTGCAGCTCTGTCGTAACGTTTGCTGCTGCCTTTTCCCCTCTCACACAACTCTTCGTGGGGGCCCCGGGGCCCCCGCAGCTAGCCAGCGAGACCCAGCTGCCTGGGGGCCCCCCTGCATGCAAAGAAGGCCTTTGTTGGGGTCTGAGGGGCCCCCTGCTGCACGCAGCAGAGTTCACACACCTGAACTGCAGCAGCAGCAGCAGCTGCTGCTGCTGCTGCTGCCGCAGCAGAGACTTCCGAAATGCGCGCAGCGACAGCAGCCGTAAGAGCTGCTGCTCGCCACTTTGAGGGCCCCGCGCTGCTGCTGCGGCCCCGCAGCAGCAGCAGCAGCAGCAGCAGCAGCGCGCCGCGGTGCTGCTGCTGCTGCTGCAGCCGCTCACTGCGCTCCCATTTGCCCCTACACACAGCCGCTGCAGCCTCCAGCAGCAGCAGCGGCAGCATCAGCAGCAAAAGTAGTGCTTTGTGGGGCGCTCTGTACCCTCCGCTAGCCGGGGGCCCCCAGGGGGGCCCCCACCAGCTGCTGCAGCGTTGGGGGCCCCCTGGGGTCTCCGCAGGCACGTGGCTGCTGACGCCGCTGCCTTCTCGCTTCCATGCAGCAGCACACTCCAGGAAGCAGCAGCAGCAGCAGCAGCAGCAGCAGCAGCAGCAGCAGCTGCAGCAGCAGCAGCACCAGCGGCGGCTGGAACAGCAGCAGACAGCAGCAGCAGAGGAAGTCTTCTTCCCTCTGCCTGACTGCATTTCCTACCCACCTGACTTTGTAGGGCCGCCTGCCGCCGCCCCCAGCAGCAGCAGCAGCAGCAGCAGCAGCAGCAGCAGCAGCAGCAGCAGCAGCTCTGCTGCAGCAGAGTTCCTCCCGCTGTGGGCCCGCAGGCTGCTGGCCCCTCAGCCGCAAATTTTGTTTTTGAGAATTTTGGCAGCAGCTCCTTTGGGGGTGATGGCCGTGGGAGTTCATTTGCTGCCGCGTAAGCACTGCCAAACCCTAAACCCTAAACCCTAAACCCTAAACCCTAAACCCTAAACCCTGCGGCTGCGGGCCTGGGGGAGCCGCTGCTGGTTCTTGTGCCGCGTAGCTGGAGGTTAAAAGGTTTAAATTTCGAAAAAGAAATAAATTGAATTTTGGACTTTTCAAATGCAATTTTGCAATTTGTTGCACTTTTTGAGTTTTTTGGCATTTTTAATTCCTCTTTTTGCCTCTTTGTGTTTATTTTTTATTTTAATTCCAAAAAATAAAAGTAAATGCACTTTTGCATTCGCGGCGCAGCGGCGCGCGCGCTTAGGTGTACGTACACCTCAGCGCCTCGCAACTCTCAGGTGTACGTACACCTGAACTGCATGCATGCATGCATCCGCGTTTTCGCCAAAACGCGACTTTTTTGCTTCGGAGCCTTTAATTAAATAATCTTTTAATTGTTTTTTGCCAAAGAGTCTCGAAAATGGACTTTTGGAGCTCCAAAAGTCTCCAAACTCTGCAGGTGTAAAACCCAAAAAAGTCCAAACTCGCAGCCGCGCGAAGCCCTCTTTCGAGTTGTCTGCATGCGCTCAATTGGGGCTTTTTGGGGCCCTTAGGGGCCCCCTTTTTAGCGGCTTCTTTGCCGGTTTTTCCCCACTAATCTCCTCCGGAAAAGATCCATTTTAAGGGACTTTTTGAATTTTTTTAATTCTGTTTTTCTGAATTGCTGCAGCTCTCGGCCTCCCCGCTGCAGCAAGAGACCTTCTCTCAGCCCTCATTGCCTACGCGGCGACTCTTCTTACAGCAAATGTGAGGCCCTTTTGGGGGCCCCCAGGGGCCTCTGGGGGCCCCTCTTGAGGGCCCCCAGGGGCCCCCCAGAGGGGCCCCTAGGGGCCCCTAAAAGAGGCCTTCAAGGGCCTCAGAAGCAGCTCTGGGGACTCCCGGGACCCTCAGGGGCCCCTAAGGGCCCTGTGGGGTCCCTAAGCGCTTTTAGGGGGCCCCCTGGGGGGCCCCACGCGAGTACCCTGGGGGCCCCCCCAGGGGCCCCCCGGGGGGCCCCTGAGGGGGCCCCCTAGGGCACATGTGGGGCCCCACAGGGGTCCTAGGGACATCTGGAGTATCTGCTGGCCCTTGGGGACCGACTGAGGGTTTAGGGTTTAGGGTTTAGGGTTTATGGATTTGAGGGTGTGTTCCTTTCAGGCAGCCGTTCATGTTGGCCTGCAGCTCGCAGAGTTAGGGTTTCCTCCAAAGGTAGCTTGAAACCCTAAACCCTAATTTCCAAGCCCCAAACCCTAAACCCTAAACCCTAGTTAACAAAGTCTGGACCCTAAACCCTAGTTCTTGATCCCTCGACCCTAGCGCTCAGCCTGTTGCTGCCGGACACGCCCCTTTTCCTGAGTAGACCTATTAGCTAGGGTTTAGGGTTTAGGGTTTAGGGTTTAGGGTTTAGGGTTTAGGGTTTAGGGTTTGGTTGTTTGGGGTTTGTCTGCAGCGGCAGCACCGGGGCTTTTACAACGTGGGGCGCCTGGGGCTGTCTTTGTTCTACGTGGTCCATTCAGTGCTGATATGTGGTCCGCAAACCCTAAACCCTAAACCCTAAACCCTAAACCCTAAACCCTCGGGCAAGCCGCCGCAACTGTCTCCTTTGTCTCCAGGTCTTGTGCATGAAGAACCCCTCAGCGGATTATATCTTGCTGCTGCTTCTGTCTTGGGACTGCTGGGGGTCGATTTGCTGCTCTCAAACAAGGGCTGCGTCCCTTTGTGGTAATCTGCTGCTGCTGCTGCTGCTGCTGCTGCTGATGCTGCTGCTGCTGCTGCTGATGCTGCTGCTGCTGCTGCTGCGGTTAGTGCGTCATGGGCCCATGTTGCATATATGTGCGTATACAAGAGCTGGCCGTGTGTTTGAAAGAGACAAATCTGCTGCTGCTGCTGCTGCTGCTGCTGCGGCTGCTGCAGCAGCAGCTTTCACGGCCAATATGCTGCTGCTGGTTTGCTGCTGCTGCGTGCCCAGGTTTATAAGAGAGCGGAGGCGTTTGGGTCTTTGGATTTTGGGAGGTAAAGCTTTTGCTGCTGCGCTGCTGCTGCTGCTGCTGCTGCTGCTGCTGCTGCTGCTGCTGCTGCTGCTGCTTCTGTCTTAGTTTCTCTCCATCTCTCTCTCCTTTTGTCTTGTCTTCCTTTATCTCTTTTTTAAAATTTTATCTTCTTTTGCAAATCACTGCCACTTCCGGCGCTGCTGCCGCTGCTACTTGCTGCTGCTGCTGCTGCTGCCACTGCTGCTGCTGCCACTGCTGCTGCTGCTGCTGCTGCCACTGCTGCTGCTGCTGCTGCTTCGCTTTTTGTGCAGCTTTGGGGCTCGCAGCTCTTAGTGAGCAGCAGACGAAGCAGACTCAGCCAGCGCGGCCTCTTTTGGGTTAATTGCGAAATATTTATTTTCAATTTACTTTTAGATTTATCTTTTATTATTTATTCTCATTATTACTAAATCTTTATTATTGCATTTCAATTTAATATGTTATTGAGCCTTTATTGTTACAGATTTATTGCTGCACCTTTGTTCAATTCTTAAGCCTGTACAGTGCCGCGGGGGGCAGCCAGAGGCGCTTAAAGACCCCAAACCCTAAACCCTAAACCCTAAACCCTAGAGGAGCAGGAGGACCTTGCCTGCGTCCCCTTCTGATCCACGGGCTGTGGAGAAAGGGTTTTCATTTCCGAAGACACAGTGGAATCTTTTTTGAAGAAGAAATTCAATTGAAACTAATCAATTGAAGTTGAACTTTAAAAAACCCAACGAGTGACTCCAACTGATAAGACTCCGCAGCCTTCTGCCCCATTTATAAGGCCCTGTAGCTCTGGAGCTGTGAAATACCCCGTGGGGCAGCTGCAAGACCCAAACCCTAAACCCTAAACCCTAGGACGGGCAGCACTTGTCTGCGTGGTTCTCACTGCTGCGCCGGCTCGCAGCTTGTAATAAAGCTGCTGTTTGCAACTTGCTGCGAATTCCTCAAGAAGCCAGTTTTAGAAGATCAACTAAGTTGTTTGTGGGCTGGCGAGGCAGAATGAACTAGAAGCTGCTAAGTGCTGGCGGCTGCTGCTGCGGGGTGGCAGCAGCAGCAGCGCGAGCAGAGCTAGCAGCAGACACCCAGCTGCTGCAGCAAAACAACTAAAGTTGAACGGAAGCTGCAGTTTTGCTTCTCTTAAGTGCGTTTTCTTTGCAGGGGTGCAGCAGGAGGTGCGCAGACACCCGAGGGCGGCGCTGCGGCTGCTGTCGGCCGTTGCGTGGAGGCCACGCCGAAGAGGAAAGCGGGGAAATAGACCACTTAGGAGGGCGAGGAGAGCAAAAGAGTTGTTTTAAAACACAAAGTGACCAGTGGTCACTTCTCGGAGGACCTGCAAGCCTTCTTGTGCTCGCAGCGCGGAGTTGAACGGACGGGGGTGAGAGTACGCGCGTCCGTTTGCAGGTTTCTCGTCTTTTTCTCGAGGATTCTTCGAGGAAAAAGGCATTACAGCGTGGAACTTTGATTTAAAAAGAGTTTCCACCGGAGCTTTCCACTTTTAATGGGCCGGTTGTGGCGGGAAAAGCAGAATCCGGAAGCAACCAGCGACGCGAGCGAGCCCTGAACGCATCGACGGGCGGGGTTGGGGGCTGCGGGCCTCGAGGACTTTCTTCTTTCTTTTAGCATTTGGGACTTTCTGCAATTTCTAGCAATTGCAATCGGCGGAACAGCGCCGAGAGCCCGAGAATAGTTCGGTTCCGCGGCCTCCCGAGGAGCCGGGCGACCCACTCGATCCGGCTGTGCAACTTGGCACTTTGGTCGCCGCGAGTTCGTCTGCTTCTTCGGCTTTTTCTTTTTAATTAAAGTAGAATTGAAAACTGTACATGTTGGCGTCAGCGGATCGCGGCATGGGACGCGCCATGGGCAGATCTGGCCAGTTTCAACTTTGCTTCCTCCCCCTCTTGGCTGCCTTCGCGCGTCGCTGAAGCTGCACTCCGGCATTTTTAGGAGCCCAATGCGCGTCTCCGCAGCTTCTTTTCGCTTCTCGCCGTTGGGGCTTTCCCTGCTGCTGCTGCTGCAGCAGCTGCTGCTGCTGCGCTGCGGCTGCCCCGCCGCGGCCAGCAGCACGGCGAACAAGGAGCCCGAGCCGCGCTGGCCAGCAGCAGCAGACACGCTGACGAGTTACAACTCGGACGTGTTGAGTTCTTACGAGCAGAGCTTCCCGCCCTCAGTTTCCTTCAGTGCCGCGTCCCCGACAGCAGCAGCAGCAGCAGCAGCAGCAGGAGCAGCAGCAGAGCCTGGGGCCCCCGAGGAGGCCCCCTCGCTGCCCAACTTGGGGGCCCTGCCTCGGAGGGGCCGCAGCAAGCTGGGGGTTTCTCTGTTGGCGCTGCTGGTGGCTGCGGGGCTGCTGGCGGGGGTGCGGGGCGGGGGCGTGTTGGCAGGGCGTGGGGGTTTCGGGCCTGGGAGCAGCAGCAGCAGCAGCAGCAGCGGGAGCAGCAGCAGCAGCGGAATCAGCGGCGCGAGCAGCAGCAGCGGCGAGGGCGCGGCGAGCAGCAGCAGCGCCGCAGAAGAAGACTACGAGGCGCTGCTGGAGGCAGTGGGCAGCTTGCAGGCGGTGATGGGGGACAAGAGCGACTGCGCAGCAGCAGACACGCTGGTGGCGCGGCTGGAGGCGCTGCAGCAGCAGCAGCAGCAGCAGCAGCGCAGCAGCAGCAGCGAGGGCGCGTTCGTGGGGGAGCTGCAGGAGCTGGTGGTGGAGCTGCAGCAGCGGACGCTGGAGCGGCTGCGGTTCGTGCAGCGGGAAGCTGGCTTTCTGAGTCACAGCATAGACTTCAAAGCTTCTGCTGCTGCTGCACTAGCAGCAGCAGCAGCAACGGAGCCGCTGCGGGTGGAGCTGGCGCTGACGGAGCAGCTGGCCCGCGCGGCCAAGTGGGACTACAGCATGCTGGGGTCTTTGCTGCAGGCGGCGGAGCAGCTGACGGAGGGGCTGCCAGCAGCAGCAGCAGCAGCAGCAGCAGCACTGCATGCGCTGGCTCGCCGTGCTGCTTCTGCTGAGGCTGTCTTCGCCCGAGTGCAGCAAAGCCACCAGCAGGCCGCTCGCTGGGCCGAAGTGGCTGCGCCCGCGCAGCTGGCCAGCTTCCGCCTCGAAGCTGCTGCGCTGCTGCTGCAGCTCGACCAGGCCCTCGTGGACTTGGACTACATGGCTGCATGCGGGGGCCCCCACTTGCTGCAGCTCGCGGGGGCCCTCCGGAGGGCCCACGAGGCCCGCGCCGAGGCGGACCTTCTGAGGGCCTCCTTGGCTCGCGAGAAGAGGCCCGTGAGGGCCCTCTCGCATCTCCAGCGTCTCCGCCACTTCTGCGCAGTGGCCGAGGAGGCCTTCCTCGAGGCGGAGCAGTTCGGGGCCCCCCCGGACTCCCCGGGGCCCTCGGGGGCCCCCGGGGGGCCCCCGGGGACCCCGGGGGGCCCCGCGGAGGAGCGGGGGGGCCCCGCGGAGGAGCGGGGGGCCCCCGGGGAGGAGGGGGGGGCC
>NW_013654345.1:0-155133 GCF_000499385.1 Eimeria necatrix
GCTGCTGCTGCTGCTGCTGCTGCTGCTGCTGCTGCTGCTGCTGCTGCTGCTGCTGCTGCTTGCGCTGCTGCTGCGGGGTCTGGTTGAGCTGCTGCTGCTGCTTGCTGGGCGCTGTGGTTGTGGCTTCGGCTGCATGTAGTGTGCTGCTGTTGCTGGCTGGGGTGCTGCTGCTCCTTCGGACGCTCTGGCGCTGCTGCTGCTGCTGCTGCTGCTGCTTTTGCTGCTTATACTGACGGCTATGGTGTTCCTAATGATGAGGAGGGTAGCGCCGATAGTGAAACGGCAGATCAGGCTGCTGCTGCGGTTTCTAATGTTGCTGTTGCGCCTTCGTTTTCTGCCGCTGCTGCTGCTGCTGCTGAACGCAAGCCTTCCCGCCGCTGCCGGTCCTCCTGCTGCTGCCGCTGCGGACGCTGCTGCTGCTGCTTATACTAGGGCAGCTGCTGCGCTGCGTCTTTTGCTGGCGGAGCTGCGCCTGTTTGTAAGCTGAGGCTTGTGCTGCTGTTGCTGCTTCTGCTACTGCTGCAGCAGCAAATATGGCGCGCTCACTTCTCCGCTTTAGCTCCTACAGATATCCAGAAGTAAGCTGCTTCCACAAACACGAAGTAACATGTTGCTTTCCAATCAGCAATATTAGGCAACTGCTAGGAATATCTGCTTCTGAAATGCTGCAGCAAAGAGGCACCTGCTATGCCCTTGGGGGCCATTTCTGCTGCAGCAGCAGCTCTGTGCCTTTTCGTGCTGCTCCGCCAATTTTTTTACATTTCTTACTTTTCTGACTTTGTCTTTCGTCTCGCTTGACTATTCTTGAGACTTGCTGGCTGCTGACTGCCCCTAAAACTCAATTGCTGCCCCACAGCCTGTCTCTGCTGCTGCTGCTGCTGCTGCTGCAACAATCTTCTGGGCCCTTCGCTGCTGCTTTTTGGCCGCTCGCAGGGCCATGAAACAGCTGGGCTCTCCCAATAAGGACGAGAGCGACGCTGTGGACGCGCGGCAAGAGCTGGACTTGAAGATCGGCGTCGCCTTCACCCGCTTCCAGACGCAGTACTTCCAGGTGAGGCAGCGCAGCAGCAGCAGCAGCAGCAGGAGCAGCAGCAGCAGCAGCAGCAGGAGCAGCAGCTGCAGCAGCAGCTGCAGCAGCAGCTGCAGCAGCAGCTGCAGCAGCAGCTGCAGCAGCAGTAGCTGCTGCTGCTGCTGCTCTTTCGTCTGCCCTCCAGTCTCTTCATGTCGCTTTTCTGCCGCTTAGTCCCGCTCCTGTTTGTTGTCCAGCCTCTGCCTTTGCCATCATTTGCTGCTCCTCGTGGCTGCTCTCCCCAAATCTTTTTCTGCTTAGTGCCTTGTTTGCTGCTGCTGCTGCTGCTGCTGCTGCTGCTGCTGCTGCTGCTGCTGGCTGCACTCCAGGGCAAGTACGGAGACCTGGACTCTTCTTTAATATCTTACGGGCCCTGCCAGACGCCGACGCTGCAGCTGTGCGTACACCGCAGCGACACCATCCAGGCCTTTAGGCCGGAGGAGTATTACCAGGTAGCGTTTATTTCATTGAATTCACCTCACATTGTTTATTTTATATAGTTGATTTCATTTAATTTACTTGAGTTAATTCATTTCATCCAATTCTTGCAATTCAACTCAGCCTTAAAAGGCTGGCTGCCTTTTTAAAGGGCTCAGCCTTGTCTTTGTGGAGTTCAACTTGGCTAACTGCCTCCGCTTCCCCCCATTGCAGGGCTTAGGATTTAGGGTTTAGGGTTTAAAGTCTAGAGGTTAGGACTTAGGGTCTAGGGTTTGGGGCTTTGCCTCTCAGTGCATGCTTCGAGCTTTCACTGCGCTGTGTTGCCATGGTTGTTCTCTTCGGTAGCATCCCGTCATGCTGCCGCTGCTGCTACAGTTACTGCAAAGCTGCTGTTGCTAGTGCTGCTGCTGCTGCTGGAGCTACTGCAAAGCTGCTACTGCTGCTCTGCTGCTGCTGCTGTTGCTGCTGCTGCTTGCAGATTCAGCCAATTGTGCGAGTGGGGGAGCAGGAATTAACACTAGATTGGGCCAGAGGTCAAGTTTTTGACCGCGTGGTGGCCCAGATGTTTCGCTCCATAGTAAGGCCGCTTGTGCTGAGGTGTATGTACATCCTAGCTGAAGGACTGCCCGATACGGCCACAAGAGGCAGCAGCAGCGGAAGCAAGAGAAGCAGCAGATCGACAGCGCAGCAGCGCAGCAGCGCAGCATCACAGCAGCGCAGCAGCACCGCGAGGCCTAGAGATGCAGCAGATGTTTTGTGGCAAGCGAGCAGCCACAGCAGCAAACTGAGGGGCAAATCTGGAGTGCATGCGGGGTTCACCTTTGCTGTTGCTGCGCCTCTGCGGTGTACGTACAGGTGCAGTCCGCCACCTTTGCCGTCGTCAGCACCACCAAACAAACTGAAGAAGTCCTTCCGATGCCTCAGGCCCTCAACACTGTGGCGCTGCTTAAGGCCGCCAGCCAGCGCCTGGGACTGGGGCCCCAGCACGCGATGCAGGTCTGCTGCTGCTCCCGCTGCTGCAGCTGCTGCTCCTTCAGTTGCAGCTGCTACAGCTGCTGCAGCCGCTGCTGCTGCGGCTCCTGCTGCTGCAGCTGCTGCTACTGTAACTATTGCTCGTGCTTCATATGCTGAGAGCGGCCTTTATGCTTTTATTTGGGGGCAATGCGGCTCCTGTAGCTCCGCTTAGTTCTGCTGCTGGCGGTGCGATTGCTGCTGCTGCGGTCCTGCATGGCCCCGGTTCGTTGGCAGCAGCTGCTGCTAGGCAGCTGCTGTTGGTCTTGTTGCGGCTCTTGGGAGTTGTGCCTCAAATATGTCCACTGCTGGCTGCTGCTGCTGCTGCTTAGGTGGCGGAGCGTCTGTATCTTGGGGGCTTCATAACTTATCCTCGCACAGAGACATGCACTTACCCTCCCTCTTTCGACCTCAAGGGCACAGTGGCCATGCAAGCAGCAAATCCCTACTGGGGAACCGACGCCCAGCAGATCCTGCAAGTCAGTTTATTTTGCTGCAGCGACTGCTGCTGCTGCTGCTGCTTCCCGTGGCGGTTGCGGGCGCCTGCCTGCTCTCCCCCTTAGGATCTGCCACGCGTTTTGCATCACTTTGCCTTCCTCTACTTGCCGCTGCATCCCCAGTCGACTGCGAGTGCGCTGCTGCCGCTGCTGCTGCTGCTGCTGCTGCTGCTGCTGCTGCTGCTGCTGGGTGCTGCAGCGGGGCCTGGCGAAGCCGCGGGCGGGGACGGACGCGGGAGACCACCCGCCGATAACTCCAGTGAGGAGCGCGACAGAAGGCGAAGTGGGGGGCGGCGACGCGTGGGCTGTTTACGAGCTGGTGTGTCGCAGCTTCTTGGCCTCAGTGGCTGGGAACTGCAAGTTCAAGAAGACCACCATTTGCTTCCAAGTCCACGGCGAGGCCTTCACCGCCAGCGCCAAAGTTTGCCTCGACCCCGGCTTCACCACTGTCTTGAGACAAACGGAAATCCGAGACACCAGGCTCCCTCCCCTCAACTCTGGTGACAAAGTCCCGCTCCAGAGCGTCTCCATCGTGGTCAGCCAGCTGCTGCTTTCTCCTGCGCCTTGCTGCGATTTGCTGCACCTTGTTGAGCTTTGCTGCGCCCTTCTGCTGTTTGCTGCGCTCTGCTGCGCCTTGTTGCGCTCTGCTGCGCCTCAGTGCAGGTTTATATATATATATACATATATATATTTATATATATGTACATGTATATATATGGGCTTCTCAGGAGCGGCTGACTTCCCCGCCCCCATATTTGTCCGAGTCGGATTTGCTGGGGCTTCTAGAGCGTCACCGCATCGGCACAGACGCCTCCATGGCGACGCACATTAACAACATTTGCGAAAGAAACTATGTTACGCTTGTGAGGCCGCCCCTTGCCTATGTATATATATATATATATTCATGATAATATAATTAATGATACCAATAATAATAAGCATGAGAATAATAATAATGATAATAATAATGATAATAGTAGTAGTAGTAGTAGTAATAATAATAATAATAATAATAATAATAATGTATTCGTCTCTCTAGCTGCAACTTTGTGGACTTCTTAACAGTATATCCCCGCCTGTGTGTTTCTACGTGTACATGCGCCGGCTGTCGCCTGCTGCGCCTCTGCCATTTTCTCTAACTTCTTTTTGTTTTTTTCTGCTGCCACTTTGCATTGATTTAGCTTTATTAGCTCTTTCAGGGGCTGCTTCTTGCTGCAGCTGTTGCGGCCGTTGGCCTAGGCGCGTCCTGTCTCTGTGGCTTTTGCTGCCTCCCGTCTTTCGTTGCTGTTGCTGCATTCCCGCTGCTTTGAGTCTGCGTTGGGCTCCCTTATAGCTCAGGGTTTAGGGTTAAGGGTTTAGGGTTTAGGGTTTAGGGTTTGGACCTTGGCGTGCAGGTTTCTGGCCGCCGCCTAGAGCCCACGAAGCTGGGCATTTGCCTCGTCCACGGCCTCATGGCAATTGACGCGGAGTTGGTTCTTCCCTTCGTGCGCGCCTCCATAGAGCAGCTGGTCGACGTCATTGCCAAGGGTAAACCCTAAACCCTAAACCCTAGACCCCGTTGGGGCTCTGCGCCGGGCATTTCTGGCGACGTGGAGTGCTCTCTACCCTCTGAAGCCCCGTTGCTTGCGCTCTAATTCCCCTTTCTGGGGCTTGAGTTTGAAGGCCTGGGGAGCTTTGTGGGGCCCCAGGGAGAGCAGAGGCGCTCTATTGAATGTGTTGTTTGTCTGTTTGCTCTTCCCAACTCTTTTATATCTCTCAAAAACTTCTTTGTGTCTTTTCCTCTGCGCATTTTCCTGCTTTTGCTGTCTTCGCGTGCGCCGTTGCTGCTGTCTGTACACCCGGTTCCCGCTGCACTGTGTCTTAGGGGCTCTGGGGGGCTCTTTGTTTCTTTTTCATTTCTTTTCTTTTGTCTTTCTGATGCTTCGAATCTGTGGGCCTTCTTTGCCTGGTGCGTTGTTTCTTTGCTGCCAGGAAAGGCCCCCAGGGAGGCGGTGGTGCAGCACTCGCTGAAGATATTTAAGGCCAAATTTTGCTACTTTGTCAACAAAGTAAGCAGCAGCAAAGCGGCTGCTGCCTGCGGCCTTTTACCTTTTTTGGCCCGAGAAGACTGCTGAGCTTTGGGAGCAGCATTTGGCGCTTTTTATATTTCATTGGCTGTTCGCGGGCCTCGCTTTATGTGTGTGATTCTGCGTGCCATACATTTCCATACAAATGCAAATATATGTATATATACTATTGTATATAATACGTATTATACAATATATCTAATGTATACGTTATATAGTATATATGTATTTATTTATAAATGTATATGCATATGTGGGCCTGCTGCTGCTAGGGCCTCTCAATATTATCTTGTCTTTGCCCCTCCCTGCGCTGGGCTCTTTTTTGTTGCGGCTGTCTCCGTGTGTCTCAGCGAATGTTTTTTTGCTTCTTCTGTGCCTTTTGCTGCTTCTTTTGTCCCTTTGCGCCTGCCATTCCCGCCTCTGCTGCCCGCTGCTACCTGCTGTTGCTTGCTGCTGCCCGCTGCTGCTGCACACTGTTGCTGCACCCAGGCTGCCGCTGCTGCGCAACAGCTGCTCATTTTGCTGCTGCTTCCGATTGCTGCGCGGGTGTCTATGCAGGTTGAGAGAATGGACGCTTTATTCGACGTCACCTTCACCGCTTTGTCGGCCACAGGTGCTTTTTCGCTGCTGCTTTCTTTCTTTTCTTTCGCCTCCTTTTGCCTTCTCGCCTCTGTTTCTCTTCCAAATCATGGGGGATTAATTTCCCCCTCTTCTGCTTCTGTCCCTCTTGCTCGGAAGGCCTATTGGGTCTTGGTGCGATATTTGCATGGTTAACTGCACAAGTAGCAAGCTAGCTTCTAGCTAGCTGGCTAGCTAGCTGGCTAGCTAGCTGGCTAGCTAGTTGGCTAGCTGGCGAGATATCTGCACCTTTGCTTTTATGTAGCTAGGAACATGTCCAGCCGCGATAGGATTGCGTCGCTATGGCGGCTAAGTAGCGGGCGAGATGGCTAGCTGCACCGCCAGCTAGCCAGGAAGCCAAGTAGCTAGCTGAGCTGCAAGCCTGCTCGCCGGCCGCGGCGCGCAGGCTTGCAGCTGAGGCAGCTGCAGCTGTCTGACTCAGCTGCAGCTAGCTTTCGCAGCTGCAGCTAGCTGGCGCAGCTGCAGCTAGCTGGCGCAGCTGCAGCTAGCCGGCGCAGCTGCAGCTAGCTGGCGCAGCTGCAGCTAGCTGGCGCAGCTACAGCTAGCTGACGCAGCTGCGGCTACCCTGCGCAGTTGCAGCTAGCAGATGCAGCTGCAGCTAGCTGGCGCAGCTGCAGCTAGCTGGGGCAACTGTGGGGCTGCGCCTGCTCGCAGGCAACCCGCTGTCCCGCTGCGGGCGCTGCAACCGCTACATGAACTTCATCGCCCGGAGACCCTCGCGTCTGCACTGCCGCACTTGCGACCTCACTCTCGACGTCCCGCAGACAGGCACCATCAAGGTCCTTTCAGCTGCTGTTGCTGCTGCTTCGGCTGCTGCTGCTGCTGCCCTTGTGATCGCTGCTCTTGCTGCTGCAGCTGCTTTTGCTGCTCTTGCTGCTGCTTCTGTTGTTGCTGCTGTCGATGCGTGTGCTGTTTCTGCTCTTTCTGCTGCTGCTGCTCGTGATGCGGCTGCTGCTGTTCTTGCGGGTGGACACGCTGCAGGTGCTGGTGGCTCTTGCCGACTACTGCTGCTGCTGCTGCTGCTGTGTCTGTTGCAGCTTTACAAGGAGCTGAAGTGTCCGCTGGACGGCTACGAGCTGCTGCTTTCTGTCAACACGGGGGGCAAGGCTTTTCCCTTTTGTCCTCTCTGCTACAACGACCCACCCTTTGACACTGAGGGAGCGAGTGAGACTTGCTGCTGCTGTTGCTGCTACTGCTGCAGTTTGTTGGATTCATTTGCTGCTGCCTTTGTGTCTCCTTCTTCCAGTCTTTCTGTCTCCGTCTGTCTTGTTCTCTCCGTGTCCCCTGCTGCTTTTGCTTCTGTCTTTTTGTGCTGCTTATCACTTGCTGCGGCAGAGTCTTTCTTTTGCCGCATTTTGTGCCTGCTGGCCCTTCTTTGTAAAACTTTCTTGTCTTTATGCATGCATCTTTATCAAGTTGTTCCAGTTTCTCTGTTTACTGCATTCTTGCTTTCTCGCCTGAGCCCTCTCTTTCGTCTTGCTTGCCATATTTTCTCCATGTATTGCTAATGAACGAAATCACAGCAGCAACAAGCTGCAGCAAAGGTTGCAGCGCGGGCAGCTCGCAAGGGCAGAAGCAGCAGCAGTGACAACCAGATAGGGCAGCAGTCGAAGCTAAAAACAACAACAGCGGGAGCAGGAGCAGCAGCAGCACCAGCCTCAGCATCAGCAATAGCAGCAGCCGCATCAGCAGCAGCGCCAGCTGCAGCAGCATCAGCACCGGCGCCAGCAGTATCAGCACCAGGAAAAGCAGCAGCAGCAGCAACCGCAGCAGCAGCAAAAACAGCAGGAGCTCGTGTTTGTGCGTCTGCGCTGCGCAGAAGTCATGACCTGCGTGGACTGCCAGCACCCTTCTTGTCGCCATTCAATAAATGCTGTGGGAGTTATGCGCTGTCCTCAAGAGCACTGTAAGTCTCATTTGATTTTTATGTTTTTGCGTTTATCTTTTTGCTTCCATTTTGTCCAATTCCTTTGCATGCACTTTTGCTTCCTCTTTTGCTGCTTCTCTTGTGCTGCTGCGCCCGCAGGCGACGGCCTGCTTTACCTCAACCCGGTGTCGCAGGTCAGCTGCTGCAGCCACGAGTGTCTTCCCTTGAGTTATTTTTGCTGCTTCTTTTTCTTTTTTCCCTCCATTTCTTTATTTGTTCGTCTCTTTTTCTCTCCGCATGCGCGCTGCTGCTTCCTCCATTGCTGCTGACTCTAGCTGCTGCAGCTGTACTCCAGCAGCTGCAGCTGGAGTACAGCTGCTGCAGCTGTGCTCCAGCGGCTGCACCTTCACTCCAGCTGCTGCAGCTGCCCTCCAGCTGCTGCAGCTGCCCTCCAGCTGCTGCAGTTGCCTTTGTTTCTCGCCTTGGCCCCTCTCTCGCTTGCTGCTTATTGTTTCTTTTCCCGTTGCTGTCTTCTCTTTTGCTTCTGTTTCTCCAGCACCCTTTTTGTCTCATTTGTCTCACTTAGCTGCTGCCCTCTATGCCTCCTTCCCTCTCCAGCTGCTTCTGAATCTTTGTGTTATTTTCCATTTGCTGCGCTGCTTCATTATCTTTATTTTGCATTTGCTGCACTGCTTCTGCGCGCCTTCGACGCCAGGCCCCAAGGGGCAGCAGCAAGTGTCAGCAGCCGCTGCAATTTGCTGAAGGCAAACTAGCAGCAGAAAAATAAGAGGGACTCCCGCTGCGGAGTTTCTGCCGCTGCTGCTGCAGCGGCTGTCGCTTGCCATGCTGCTGTTGCTGCTGCTGCCATCTGTTGCTTGCAGCCTCGCTGGCGCCTCGACTGCACGGTCTGCAGGTTTGAGCTCCTTTTATTTGAAGGCGCATTTAGTGAGCCGCAGCAGCAGCAGCAGCAGCAGCAGCAGCAGCAGTTGACAGTGGGTGCAGCAGCTGCAGCTTTCCTAGCGTGGGAATGCGTTTCGATCCACAAAAAGCTGCTTCTTGATGTAACTAAGGCATATAAACTCCTGCTGCTGTTGTTGCTGTTGCTGCTGCTTGCACTGACCCACAGAAGTTGCAGTAACGGATGAAGAATGCGCCGAATGCGGCAGCATGCTGCTGGACGTCACCTTCTCAAAGTCCAACCCTCTCAAGGTACTGTTGCTGCTGCCTGAGCTGCTGCTGCCTTAGCTGCTGCTGCTTCTGCATCCTGCTGCTTCCCCCGCTCCTCAGGCAGGACTGTTAAGTTTGTGGGACAGTTTCCTACTGTTGCTGCTGCTGCTGCTGCTTCAGGACGGCTCTACCGAGCGCAAAGGCTGTGTGGTGTGCGACCCTGTGCTGAACGAATTCGTGTCGAGCAGGTCAGCAGCAGCGCACATATCCGGCTGTCTTTCCATCCTGCTAGCTAGCCAGCTAGCTGGCGATTGCTCCTACTAGCCACTTCATATAGCATAAATCCTCGCCGCTAGCTAGATGCCACTGCGGGCTGGGATGCCTGGCCAACCGTTGCACGCACTGGGGTGTACATGCAGCTTAGGGTGTACGTGCAGCTAGGGGTGTACAAGCAGCCTGAGTGTACAAACAGCGTGGGGTGTACATACAGCGTGGGGTGTACATGCAGCGTGGGGTGTACATGCAGCGTGGGGTGTACATGCAGGTTAGGCAACGTCGCAAGACGCAGAGGAGGCAATTTCAGAGGGAGGGGCCGCAGGGGTCGCGGCAGAGGCCGCAAGCCTCCCGTAGACCCCAAGCTCAGCTTCGACCGCTTCTAACGCTGCAGCAGCAGCAGCAACAGCAGCAAATACAGTGATAGCAACACAAAATGGGGGCGGGTCTGTCCTCATGGGCAGCACAAATTGTTCGTTTTAAGAGTTGTTTGACAAACTCTGCACATAAGACTTTTCTGCTACTGCTGCTGCTGCTGCCGTGCACCAAAGCCGGCGCAGCAAGAACTGCATTTATGACTAACACTGCAGCCTTAGGAGCTGCCAGAAGTAGCGCTGCAGCAAAGCTGCTGCTCCGCAGGAGCGGGTGCTGCAGCGCTAGCTGCAGGTGCTGAAATAGCAGCAGCAGGTGCAGCAGCAGGCATTGAAGTGCCACCAGTAGGTGCAGCAGCGGGCGCCGAACCAGCAGCAGCAGCAGCAGAATCAGCTGCTCCAGAAGCAGTAGAAACAACTGCATCCGCAACAGCAGCAGCGGTGGCATCGTGTGTTGCAGCATCAGGCTTTTCGGCACCGGATGGTGTAGCTTCTGTAACAGCAGCAGATGCTCCAGAAGCAGCAGCGGTAGGAGCAGGTGCTGCAGCAGCAGATGCAGCAGGTGCAACAGCAGGTGCAGCAGGAGCAGCAGCTGCTGCTGCTACAGCCTGCTGCTGCTGTCGCTGTAGTTTGCGTCTGTTTCTCCTGGCGGCCCTGCGCTGCTTCCGATTCGTTCCAACTTTGCTTTCCTTGGGCCGATAAGTAGCAGCAAATGCTAGCACTCGCGGCGACAGCAGCTGCAGCACTTGCTGCTGCTCTTGCTGCTGCTGCTGCTGCTGCTGGCCACGCTGCAGCAGCATGAACGGTAGCTGCTGCGGAGGTCCATGGCTAGATATTGCACAGATTAATGCCTGCTGCTGCTTCCTGACTGCGTGCTGCTCCTCAGCAGAAGCTTCGCTGCTGCTGTTTGTAGGAGCAGGAGCAGCAGCTGCTGCGGCACCGGCCGCGGAGTCGTCTGCGGCTGCCGGTTGCGGCTGGGAGCTCGTGCTGCTGCTGCTGCTGCTGCTGCTGCTGTTGCAGCAACATTTGGGTCGCACCTGGTCGTACACTCCAATAGCTAAAGTCGTGGGCAGGCCAACAGCAGCAGCAATTCTTTGTCTGCAGCTGTACAAACACCGGACAAGGCCAAAGCCGCCAATGTAAGAAAAAAGCAGCAGCAATAGCAGCAGCAGCAGCAATAGCAGCAGCAGCAGCAACAGCAGCAGCAAGGGGAGCGCCCGTATCAGCAACTGCAGCGACAGCAAGGGCAGCACCCGTGTAGGCAACCGCGACATGAAAGCCAGCAGCAGCAGCAGCAGCAGCAGCAGCAGCAGCAGACGCACAGCTTGCTGCGAATTACAACCGCGGGTATGTTCAACATAGACGCCAGCAGCAGCAGCTGCTGCACTCCAAAGCCTCTGAGGCCTCCATCAGCCGGTGAACAGCAAACACAGATCAGAGCAGCAATGTTGCATGTTGCAGCTGCTGCAGCGGGTGCCTCTGCTGCTGCTCCTGCTGCAGCTGCCGCTACTGCTGCTGCAGTGGCTGCTGGCCTTGTGTCGCAAGCTGCTGCAGCTGCTGCTGCTTCGCTTGTTGCTTCTGCTTTCTCGTCCTGTTGCTGGGCAGTAGGAGCTGCTGCTTGCGCAGCAGCAAGTCCTGGTGCTACTGCTGCTGCTCGTGCTGCAGCAGCAGCTTGCTGCTCTAAAAGAGCAGCACATGCGTTGAACCCAATAGCTGCTGCTGCTCTCAGCCTTATGCCTGCTGCTGCTGCAGCATTGCAAAGCCTGCAGCAGCAGCAGAAGCACGATGGTTGCAGCGGCTACATGACTAGCAGCCGCTGCCGCAACGCAGCAACAGCAACAGCAGCAGCAAAATCAAAGACCCTGCAGAGAGAAATAAAGACTCATGCAGCTCGAAGCAGCAAAAGCAGAAAAAGGTGATGCAATAAATCACAAAGACGGAAGCAAACAGACAAACGCCCTACCCCTCCAGCAGAGCCACCACTTCTTCTTCAGCGCTCTCTAGGGCCCGCGGCCTGCAGAAAAAGAGCAGCAGCAGCAGCAGCAGCAGCAGCAGCAGCAACAGAACATGCTTAGTGGCCAGGTCCTGCTGCTCTCAAATCTGCTGCAGCTTGAGCCGCCTGCGGGACTGGATGCGGCGGCAAACAATTAATTCCCACTGCAACAACTGCGGATTAAGACAGCAGCTGCAGCAGCAACAGCAGCGAAACAGCAGCAGCAGCAGCAGCAGCACACCAGGGCGCAATATAGGGCGAGAAAAGAGATGCCTTAAACTGGACAAATTTCTTCTGCTGTGCTCTGCTGCGGCCAATGGTCTCCAGCTGCTGTTGCTGCTGGGGACCCCGCTGCTGCTGCTGCTGTTGCTGCTGCTGCTGCTGTTTCCGAGCCATCTTGCTCGTACCAGAGTGAAGGTGCCTTTGCAGACCCTTCACAGAATAGGCCTAATGGCGCCTCTGCTGCTAGTTCTGATGCTGCTGCTGCTGCTGCTGCTGCACATGATGGCTCCCCAGCTTTTCGATGTGCTGCGGCGGAAGCGGAAGCAAGTCGTTGCTGCCCGCCGTTAGTGCTGCTGCTCTGTGCAGGCGCAGGCGGCCTTTTGCTTCGAGTTGAAGCGGTTTAGTCTGTGGCGCTGCTGCTGTTGCTGCTTTCGGAACAGTTGCTCTTGTGTGAGGGCAGCAGCAGCAGCAAGGGGGGGCCCATGCATACAGTTTCCCGTGTTGGTACTTTAGATTATGTTTGGTAGCTGCTCAACTTAATGAGCCAAAGGCCTCGTCAGGTCTATATTGAGCCCACGTGGCCTTGTGGGGGCCCCCAGGAAGCCCCAGACGCTCCCGGGGGCCCCCAGGGGCCCCTGGGGGGCCCTTGAAATTTTGTGCAGCGCCTGAAGCAGTAACGCTGTGAAAGAAAAAAGGAGCCGCTGTGAGATAGTTTTCCAAGTGAAACTCAGCTCTAGTAGACGAAAAGAAAGAAGGAAATAGGGAAACAGGAGGACGAACCATCGAAGACATACATGCTTCTGCTGCAGCTGCAGCAGCTGCTGCTGCTGCCGCTCTCCCGCGGCATCATGGGGAGCCCACTGGCCAGAACCCCTAAGCCCTAAAGTCCAAAACCTATGGAAGTAATGGGCACTGCAGCAGCTGTGTATGTCTCTATCATTTTTCTAGAGGACCCCTGTGGCCCTTGGGTGTGGCTGCGTGCTGCTGCTCCTGAGCTATCAGAAGCTGCAACGGCAGCTGCTGCTGCGGCAGACAGTGCTGCTGTTGCTGCAGCAAGAGCTCTTCAGCGGGTACGTGCTGCTGGCGACGCAGAAGATTGTCGTCGCTGCTGCTGCATGTGGTGCTGCGACCTAGTATTGCTACCGCAGCTGCCTCCTGCTGCCGCTATTTCATGTGCTGCTGCTGCTGCTCTTTGATGTGCTGTTACCGCTTATGGCGTGCTGCTGCAGCTGCTGCTACAGGAATCGGGAACTGCAGAGCTCATTGATCACTGGCCCTACGGAGGAGCCTGGCGCCTTTCTATCCTGCGGCCCACTCTCCGCAGCAGCAGCAGCAGCAGCAACAACAACAACAACAACAGCGTTGCTTTTGAACACTCCGAATATGGTGGCAGGTGGCTGTACACCGCAGTTACAGCTGCGGCCTTCCCTCCTGCTGCTGCAAGGTCTCTGCTGCTGCAGCTGCAGCAGCAGCATCAGGAGGCGAAGCAGGAAGCCCGTAGCAGCAACTGCAGCAGCAGCAGCAGCTACAATGCAGCAGTGGCCACTCGCCTGAGGGAGCGCATGCACCAGTTGCTGCTCTCTTTCAACACTGCGTCCCTGCCGCTGAGTATCTTCATGCTGCAGCAGCAAAAGCAGCAACGCCAGCAGCAGCAGCAGCAGCAAGCGTCCCTAATGGGTGGCCGCTCTTTACTGCAGGCGGCCTGGGGCATTGCCTCTCCTTCCGACACAGGGCAGCAGCAGCAGCAGTTGCTGATTCAGCAGCAGCAGGACCATGAGCAGGGGACATGTACGCCCCACACGTTGGGCAGCAGCACCCCAGGAACCCTGGAGCACCCCACTCCTGCTGCTGCAGCTGACTCGCCAGCTGCTGCAGAAGCAGCAGCAGCAGCAGCGCCTCCAAGCAGCAGTTGGGGTTGCAGTAGTGCAAGGTATTGGCCCTTTGGTGCTGCTGGGCAGGAGCAGCAGCAGAAACGGCAGCAGCAGCAGCAGGAAGCACGCATTCTACCTGAGTGGCAGCCGGGACCAGCAACGGCAGCAACAACAGCAGCAACGACAGCAGCAACGACAGAAGCAGCAGCAATGACAGCAGCAGACAGTGAGCTTGCTGCAATAGAACACACCTGCCGCCAAGCGGAGTCCTTGTGTGCGCTGCTGGCGGCAAATTTGTCACTGCACGAGGAAGCAGCAGCAGCAACAGCAGCTGCAGCAGAAGCTGCAACAGCAGCCTCCACAGCAGCAGGAAGGCACCGAAACCAAACAGCAGCAGTGAGGAGACGAGAGGAAATGAGAGCAACAAGGAAGTATTTCATTGTCGGGGCTGTTGCTGCTGCGATTTTCCTGCTGCAGCGCGCATGCAGGTAAACAGGAATGTTGCTGCTGCTGCTGCTGCTGCCGTTGTTGATGCAGACAGATGGTGCAGCAAACGCGCAGCAGCAGCCGCGACGGGAGCAGCAACAGCTGCTGCAAGGGCAGAACAGCAGAAGTGCAGCTGATAAAAGGCAGCAACTGTGCAGCAAAAGCAGCAACTTGCTGCTGCTGCAAGACAACGGCCGCAGCTGCTGCTGACGCAGCAGCAGCGCCAACCGCGCAAAGCAGCAAGGCACAGACAACAAGCTGACGCAGCAGCTCCACGCATTCCCTGCATGCAGCCCCAGTCCACAGAGCTAACACAGGGTACAGCAGCAGCAGCAGCAGCAGCAAAAGTAGCAAGCCCAGAGGCGCAGCACGTAGAGCCAAGGTCAAATCCTATGATACAAACAGCTGCCTGCTCAAGCACCTGCTGCTGCCACATGGGCTGCAGCGGCAAGCGCAGCGCTTGCTGCTGCCAGGCCGGCTGCAGCAGCTGCCGCAGCTGCTGTTGCTCCGGCAAGTCCAGCTGCTGCTTTTGCTACTGCAGCGTGTGGCTGCTGCTGCAACAGCAGTTGGCTGCTTTGTTGCTGACGGCGTGGAAACAAACACGGATGGCTTTGCTGCCTCCGCTGCTGCAGAAGCCAGTGCGGCTCCTGCAGCAGCAAGTGTAACTGCTGCAGCAGCAGCTATAGCATTAACAGTGAGGCGACTGTGACGGATGGGTTCCTGCTGCAGCATCATCAGTGCGCTGCCTCTTTTCTGCTGCTGCTGCAGCACTAGATAGTGCAGCCCTGCTGCTGCTGCTGCGCTGAAGCGGCGAAACGCAGCTGGGGGCATCGGCTGCGTCCCAAGGCCTCTTAGGCCGGCTGGTCCTGCTGGCAGTGCTGCTGTGGCTGCCCTTCATGTTCCCCCGCTGCTGCTGCTGCTTCAGAGCAGCAGCTGCGGCTGCAGCTGCTGCTGCTTTGCTGCGTTTCCTCTTGACTGCTCTCCACCGAAGCAGCAGGCGGCCCACGTAGTGTGCAGCAGCAGAGGAGCAGCACTGCCTCCAGCTCAGCTGCCTTTGCTGCTTTATGGCCAGCAGCAGCCGCAGCAGCAGACCCCGCCCACCGTAGATGCTGCCTTCCACCTGCTGCAGCACTGCTGCTTCCTGCTGCGCTACCGACAGCACGGAAGCAGGGACAAGGGCGGCGGACCAAGGGGGTATGTCTTCCTCCTCGCTGCTGCTGCTAGAGGAGCTGCTTCCGCTGTTGTTGCCAGTGCGGCTACACAGCGCCTGCTGCGGCTGCTGCTGCGGCTGCTGCTGCGGCGGCAGCTGAGAAGACTCAATAGAAGCACCAACCTCAAGCAGCTTTTGGTTTTCCTTTTCGTGGCAGAACTCCCCATCCTGCTGCTGTTGCTGTTGATTCGTAGTCTTTTGTTGTCCTTGTTGCTGGCCATTGTCTTCCACCTGCAGTTGCTGCTGCCGCGACTCCCGCTGCGGCTCCTGCTGCGGCTGCGAGTCTCTGAGCTGCTGCAGCTGCTGCAGCTGCTGCAGCTCCTGCTGCTGCATGCCGAAAAGTGCACCGCAGAACCAAGCGTGAGGCCTTCGCTGCACACTTCCGTAGAACCCGCAAAGGCCTTGCCCGGCTGCTGCTGCTGCTGGCGTGACTTTTTTTGTTGCTGCTGCTGTTGGTGTGGCTTCCATTTGGTCTGCACCTGCTGCCGCGGTTTCCGCTGTAGCGGGAGTTCCTGCCAGTTGGTTGGCGGGAGGGGCGGCTTGGCTGCTTTTTATTTGCTGCTGCTGCTGCAGCTGCTGCTGCAAATGCTGGTGCTGCTGCGGCAACGGTCCTTTGGGAGGTGCATTGTACCTGAGACGCAGGGGCCTGCTGCTGTCATGCTCCGCTTCAAGATGGAAAGACAAATATCCCGGCAAAGAGTCAATGAGATCAAACACATTGCTGCTGCTGTTGCTGCTGCTGCTTTTGGTGCTGCCGCTGCCGGGTCGGCCAGCTTCGGCAGCAGCTGGGGCGAAGAGCGGGCCCGTGTTTACGACGTCGTGTGCCGCTGCAACAGCTGCTGCTGCTGCTGCAGTAGCGTGCTGCGCCATCCTATCTTTCCCTGAAATCGGGTGTTCCTGCTGCTGCTCTTGCTGCTGCTCCTCCTCCTCATCTGGGTAGAACCAGGGATGCCCGAGAGCTTCAGGAAGCAGAAGGCGCTGCTGCGGGTCGAAGGCGAGGAGGTGGGATAGGAGGCACCAGAAGTTGCTGCTGCAGCGGCTGTGCTGTTGCAGTTGCTGCTGCCGCTGCAACGCAGCCGCACGAGCCGTTGCGCTGCAGCAGCAGCAGCAGACACAGGGCAGAACAAACGCACCCAGATCGACTCTCGTGCCGCGCTTTCGCGCCTCTTTGCAGCAGCCCTTGCCCTGCACCTCTTGCACTCCAGCAGCAGCAGCAGCAGCAGCAGCAGCGACTTACCCTCCTGAGCACATGTTGTGCGTCTGACGGACAAGAAGAAGGCTGAGGACAAGACGCCTTAAATATTTGCTGTCAAACTGCGCGTAAACCCCAGCTTCCCCTCCCCGCAGGCCCCACACAGGCGCCCAGGCTTCTTCAAGAGCAGCAAGCTGCTGCTCCTGCTGCTCAGCATTTGCAGCACGCAGCTGCCGCCACACAGGCCCTTCGCCCTTCGGATGCTGTTGCTGCTGCTGCTGCTGCTCCTGCTGCTGCTGCTGAGAGGAAGAAGCAAGATCAGTCAGTGCTCTTGGCAGCGTCTCATCAGATGCAATCTTCCTAGCTGTTGGAGGTCCATGCTTCTGCTGCTGCTGCACTTGCCTATGCTGCTGCGGCTGGCGCTGCTGTTCCTGCCGCTGTTCCTGCTGGTGCTTTTGCTGCTGCCCCTGCGGCTGCTGCTGCTCCGACAGTGCCTGCTGCTCTTGCGGCTGCTCTTTCTGGCGCTGCTGCTGCTTCTGCTGCTGCTGCCGTGGCACTTGAAACAGCCCCAAGCCGACATGGGCCAGCAGCTCATGAACAGCAGCCCAATACAAGCTAATCGCCTCGTTCTCTGCCACCCACTGCATAATGCAGGCGGGCAGACAGAGTTTGCTGCTGTTCCTGCTGCTGCTGCTGCTGCTGCCACTGCATGCACCGATTTCGTCCTCGGCTTCCGCAAAGTCTCCCGCAGCGCCTGCGCCTGTTGCTGCTACTGCCGGCATTGAACTGCCCTTGGGGTCTTCTTCCCGCTGTTCCCTTGCCTTGCCTTTCGCTTCTGATTTCGGCCTAGTGGCAGCTCGTTGAGCTGCTGTTGCTGCTGCTGGTGCTGCTGCTGCTGCTACTGGGGACGCGCTTGTCAGAGACGCAGCAGGCCTCACAGCTGCCTCAACAGCGTTCGCAGACAAGCTCTTCTTCCTAGTAGCTGCTGAAGCAGGAGCAGCACCAGCAGCAGAAGCAGCAGCAGCAGAAGCAACAGCAAGACGCTGCGAGGAGCCGCGTGTCGCTCGCCGATCTACAGCAGCAGGCACACGCGTCCTTCCCCTTTTGGCTGGGGTAGCAGCAGCAGCACCGGCAGCAGCAGCAGCACTATCGTTTGGTGAAGCGGCAGCACCTCTGTCTGCATCCGCTGCTGCTTCTGGTGCGGCAGCTGCAGGTTCCTCTGCTGCTGCTTCAGGTCCTGGGTCTCTCCCTGCCGCTGTTTCCGCTCTTGCTGCTGCTGCTGCTCTCGCCGCTGCTCTTGCTGCTGATGCTGCTGCTGCCTTTCGCATCTCAGAAGCCCTAAGCTCAGCGAGAATGCGGCGCGCCTTCATCTCTTCCTCTGCGAACCGGAGAGAGCCTTCTGCTGTTCGGCATGGACACCTGCTGCTGCTGATGCTGCTGCTGCCGCTAGGGCAGCAGCAGCCGCCTCCCTTGACGAGCTCGCAAATAGCAATTCCAAAGCCCCAGACGTCACACAGCTGCGCATGCATGCGCGTTTCTGCGTCAGCGCTCTTACTGTGGATTCGGACTTTACTGTTGCTGCTGCTGCTGCTGCTGCGGCTACAGCTGTTGCCGCTGCTAGCCCTGCTTAAAAAAGAGGCCTTTCGAGAAGTCAAGTCGTTATCTGCTCTACTGGGCGCGGCAGCAGCAGCATCAGCAGCAGCTGTCGCAGTTTCAGGCAATGGAGGCTGAGCGTTAGCCACAGGGGCAGCAGCAGGAGCAGCTGGAGCTGCTGCTGCTGCTGCTGCTGTCTCGGCTTTTGTTGAAACATGCGCCGCTTTCGCAGCCATGGGCCGATCCCTGCTTAGAGGAGCAGCAACAGAGGATGAACGCAGCAGCAGGCGCTTGCTGCAAAAGCCAGAAACCCTGTCAGGGTCTTGCTGCTGCCGCAGCAAGCCCCTTTCGTCTACGCGCAGCACTTCGGGGGGGTTGGAATACAGTGTGCCTTGGTTTAAAGACACCAGTTGCTGCCGAACCTGCGGCAGCAGCAACGGCAGCGACAGCCGCAGCAACAGCAGATGAGTCGGTGCACAGTGCAGCATATCCATGTCATCGTCCTATAACTGGCATTTCGCTTTGTCGTTGCTGCTGCTGCTGCTACTATTGCTTCTCCAGAGATACTGTTTGTGCTGCTGCTGCAGCTGCCGCTGGTGTTGGAAGCAGCAAGACTGTGGGCTCACCTGCTGCTCCCACACAGTGCGCTTTTCCTCCTGGCCCCCCTTCCAAGGCGTAGATGCGCTGCAACACAGCAGCAGCAGCAGCAGCGACACAACTGTCACGAACGGCACAAGAACCGCCACCGCCAGCAGCAGCAACAACAGCATTAGCACCAGTAGCAGCTACTGCATTTGCTGCCGTGGCACGCAGGCCGCGAGCGCCGTGAACACCTGCAGCAGCACCAGCAGCAGGAACACCGTCAGCAGCAGCGTTGTAGCTGCTGACCGAAGGTGGTCCTGCGGGTTGTTGATAATAGCTGAGCCGAAGTCCGCGAGGCAAATGAGCCACTTAAGGGGCCTTGCTGCATCGGCTTCAGCAGCAAAGACAAGAATATTTGAAAGCTTGACATCCACCACGCGCAGCACTTCCGCCTAAATGCAGCAGCAAACCCCAGAAGTAGCAGCAGCAGCAGGAGCAAACGAGTCACACACAAGCCGTGCAGCTAGCAGCAAGTAACCCCTAGAGTGGCAGGACTGCCGCTGTGCACCTACTACTGCTGTAGCGGCAACAGCAGCAGTGCCGTTGTGGCGGCAGCAGAAGCGCTTGGGGGAAGCAGCTGATGCAGCAAGAAGAGCCCCACAATCTCTCCCTATTGTTTGCTGCTCGTGCATTTATATGCTTCTGTCTTCTTTTGCTTTTTCAATTTAATCTTGCGGCTGATTCAGTGCTCGTTTGCTCACGGAGCAGCAAAAGTGCAGAAAAGCCCCCCCCTGCAGCAGCTGGGCCGCAATGAACTTGGCCTCAAATTCAGTCAGGCCGCAGGGCCCTACAGACCCGTAGGCACGCCATAGAGATTCCATGCTAGGCAGCGCCTTCCCACTCTTGCAGCTGCTGCTGCTGCTGCTGCTGCTGCTGCTGCTGCTGCTTGTACTGCTTGTAGATGTTGCCGCTGTTGGGGTCATAGCGGCGCAAGCATCTCCTGAGGCTGCCCCGGCGCTAGAAACCTCCAACGGTGCAGCTCCTGCAGCTGTAGCTGCTGCTGCTGCAGCCGGTGCTACGGCTGCTGCTGCAGCCGGTGCTGCGGCTGCAGCACTGGACTGAGTTTTTCTTTGCTGCTGCTGCTGCTTCTGCGCTGCATACCACGCCAGCACAACTTTGGCCTTGGCTCTCCTAACAATAAGGCGCCTGAGCAGCACCTGAAGGTCTCCCAGGGCCCTCGGCATCAGCAGCTGAAAGACGCGTGTGGTCCCGTGCTGCTGCTGCGGCTGCTGCTCACGGTAGCTGCGCGTGGCTATGGGTCGAATGACGTGGGGGTTGAAGTGCTTCATCAGAGCCTCCTCCCGCAGGAACTGAAATGGAGCAGCAGACATTGTCTTGTATTCTTTTAGCGCAAGAGGCGACACAGACGCAGAGCGGCAGCTGCTGCAGCTGCTGCAGCTGCTGCAGCTCTCCGCAGGAGGGATGCAGCAACTGCTGTTGCTGCTTTTGCTGCACTGCGGCAGCGGAGGGGCTGCAGACCGTCGAGGCCTAGAGCCCCTCTGCTTCGTCGGAGACTGTGGTTGCTGCTGCGGCTTTATATCGGGAGTCTCCTTTCTTTGCGGCTGTTGCTGCAGCAGCTGCAGTTGCTGCTGCTGTGTCTCCCTGGACCACTCTGCTTCAAAGACGCTGCCAAATGTACCCTGGCCAAGCCTTGTGTCAGTGACTTTAAGCCATCCCACGCCCATCCACCACTCGAGCCGGTGCTGCTGGTGCGGCTGCTGCTCCTGCTTCATACCAACAGTACGAGGCGCCTTCAGTTTCTGCTCCAGCGCAGCAGCAGCACGCATGAGGCCATCACTGTGCGCTTGCTTCTGCTGCTGCTGTGGTCGTGGGTTTACGTACGGAGCGGCAGCGCGGCGGCGAAGCAGCAGAGACTCTGTAGTTCCGCTCTGGCTTGCTGCTGCTGCCGCTGCTGCAGCTGATGCAGCAGCACTCGAGTAAAACGGAGAAGGTCCCGCCTCGAATGCAGCAGCAGATGAGCCACGCAAAGACCGTGGACCCCCGCAGGGAACAGAATTGCCTTGAGAGTCGGTTGCTGTCCGCTGCTGCCGCTGCCTCTGCTGCTGATGCTGCTGCTGCTGCAGTGGCGTCCGTGGCGGCGACTGTTCTTGAGGTCGCTGCTGCTGAGGCGCATTCGGCTGGAGCATCTGCTGCTGCTGCCGCTGGTGGCGATCTAGAGAAGCCACAAAACGAGAGAAGCGGCTGCTGCAGCTACTGCTGCTGCCGCTGCTGCAGCTGCTGCCGCTGCTGCCGCTGCTGCCGCTGTTGCTGCCTAAGCATTCACGCCGCGGACCTGCACTGCTGCCAGTGCTCTGCAGCGGCCTTGGCCGCTTTTCAGTAGCAGCAGCAGGAACTGACAGGGTCACTGCTGGCGCATTTGTTCCCACAGCAACGGAAGGAGCTGCTGCTGCTTCTTCTGTTGCTGCTTCTGCTGCTTCCGCTGCCTCTGCTGCCTCTGCTGCTGCTGCTGCTGCAGGTGTCTGCCGCTTTCGCGGACTGCAACGGCCGCGCTTTAGCGGAGGCTCTGAGGCAGCATCAGCAGAGGCCATGGAGCCAGTGGCAGCAGCAGCCTGCTGTTGCTCTTTCGGTGCCCCAACAGAATCTTTGCCCCTACTAGTGTTTCTCTTTCTTCTGATGTTGGTGCCGCTGCTGCTGCTGCTCTTGCGGCTGCTGCTTGGAGACTGTGTTCCGTTTGCGGGCACTGCAGGTGTCTTTTGGTCTGCGGCAGAAGCGTCTTGCTGCTGCTGCTGCTGCGCTTCCTGCTCCTGCGTCTGCCGTTGTTGCTGCAGTTCCCGATCAGCAGCATGAGGCGCATCTTCAGTTGGTATGGGGCTGCTGCTTTTCGAATCAACATCGAGCGTTTCCTGGCGCTGCTGCTGCTGCTGCTGCTGCAGCTCATTCTCGCTGCAGGCAGCAGCTTGAGCGCGGGCAGACTGGAAGCGCCCGCTCTGGCTGCTGTTTTGCTGCTGCTGCTTGTCCTGCTCCGGTTGCTGCTCATCTAACCCTGCAGCAGCAGCAGCGGCCTGTGAAGTAACACTTTCCTCAGTGCGCTCTTCTGCAGCGTCTGCAGCACCAGCACTTGCAGCTCCAGCGTCAGCAGCCACTGCTGATCCTTCGTGAGCGACGTCTACTGCAGCTTCCTTGGCAACTTGCTGGTGCTGCTGCTGCTGCTGGGCAAGTGACTGCTGCTGCATCTGGTGCTGCACTTCTTGCATTTGTTCTCCCTCTAGAGGTCGGTCCTCCGTCTCAGAGGTCAGTTGCTGCTGCTCCGCGTTCCGCTGCTCCTGTAGTTGGTGCTGTTGCAGTTGCTGCAGTTCCTGCTGCTGCGCTTGCTGCGGCTGGGCTTCGGGTTTCCCATCAAGCGCACGCACATCTGCTGCTGCTGCTTCTTGGCTTTGTTGCTGCTGCTGCTGCTGCTGCCACTGTTCTTCCGGCTGTCCCTCCGGCAATTTAAATGCAACTGCTGCTGTTTCTAAAGCTACTTTTGCTTTCCCTGATGCTTCTATTTCTTCTGGTGTTGCGCGCACAACTCCCGCTGCAGATACTCCTGGCTGTACTATTTCTTTGTGTGCTGCTCCTGCTGCTTCTTCTGCCATTGAGTCTGCTGCTGCTGCATACGTCACGGCTGCGTCTGCTACTACTGCACTTGTTGGCGCCCCATCTGCTGCTGACTCGCCATCTGTCATTTCCACTTGTGCCCCTTGTGCACTTGCTGCTGCGGTGTCTGCTGCTGCTGCGTGTTTGGCTGGGTCTGCTGCTGCTGCTTCTGCAACGGCTTTGCATGTTGCTACAGCGCAAGCAGCTGCTGTGTCTGTTGCCACTCCGTCTGCTGCCGCTGAGTCTTGGACTGCTGCTGCTGCAGCTGCTGCTGTACCTACTGCTGCAGCTAAGTCCGTCGCGCCTGTTGTTGGCGCTGTGTCGGTTCTCGCGGCCTCTGCTGCTGTGTCTACTGCTGCTGCTGCTGCGGCTGCACCCAACACTGTCTTTTCTGCTGGTGCTGTATTTGCTTCTCCTGGTTCTGCGCCTGCTGCTGCTGCATCTTCTCCCGCTAAACCTGCTGTGGTTGTCTTCGCTGCTGTTGGGGCTTTGTATGCTGTCGCTGTGTCTGTAGCTGTTGAGTCTTTTCCCGTTGCTTCCGCTTTTGCCGCTGCTGCGTCTGCTGCTTCTGCAGCTGCCAATGTGCTTGTTCCTGCAGTTGCTGCGGCTGCAGCTGATTCCGCCACTGCGATGTCTGCTGCTGCCGCATCTGCTGCTGCCGTATCTGCTGCTGCCGCTGGTGCATCCCGTGCTGCTCCTGCCGCTGTTGCGCTTTCTGCTGCCACGTTCCCACCTGCTTCCGCTGCGTTCGCTGCGGCTGCGTCTGCTGATGTTGCACACGCTTCTGGTGCTCGTGCGGTTGCCTCTGCTACAAGTGCTGCTGCCGCGTCCGCTGCTGCAGCTCCCGATGCTGCTGCGGCTTTTACATCTGCCCCTGCGGCCACAGCGGCTGCTGCTGCTGCGCCTTCGTCTGTTGTGTCCGGTGCTGCGGGTGCTGCTGCTCCTGCGTTTGCGACTGCTGCAACGTCTCCTGTTGCATCGTCTACTGCTGAAGCATATGCTGCCACAGAGCCTGTCGCTGCTGCAGCTGCTGCTGCTGTGCTCTGCCCAAGGGCGCTTTCTCCTGTGGCTTCCCCGTTGGCAGGCGCAGCAGCAGATAAGGCAGGAGAGCCATTAGGTTGTGCAACAGGCGCAGCAGTGGCTGCTGCAGCTTCCCATGCCGGCAAGGCGGCTGCAGCTTGCGCTGCTGTGGTTGCTGCTGGAGTGGCTGCTGCTGCTGCAGGGCTTGCTGCTCCAGCGGCACTTCTAAGTGCTGCGCCTTCATCTGGTGGCGGTCTCGTAGCTGACGCAGGGTGAGAGAATACTGCTACTGCTGCTGCTGCTGCTGATGCTGCTGCTGCCGCTGCTGCTGAGGCTTGATGCACTTCCCCGATTCCTGTTATCTCCTGATCTGTGGGAGTCTCGGCCCTTGCTGCTGACGCTTCTGGGGATGTTGCTTGTGACGATATTGCTTCCGCTGCTTCAGCTGCTGCTCTCGGCTTCTCTGTTGCTGCTACAGCTGCTGTTCCCTGGATTGATCCAGTGGTCGCCTCATCGCTGATTGCTGCCGCTTGATTCGAATGCTCTCGAAGCTGCTTCTGTTTTTGCTGTTGCAGTTCTTGCTGAGACTGACTTTGTCGTTGCTGCTCCGGAGGCAGCTCTGTGTCCATAAATTTAGGCAGATGCTGCTGCTGCTGCTCTTTCTGTTGCTGTTGCTGTTGCTTTAGCTCGTCCTTTCGATGCGCCTCTTGCTCCGATGCACGCTGTTGCTGCTGCTGCTGCTGCTGCTGCTGCTCGCCTTGCTGGGGCACGTGCTCATGTCCCGATGGCTTTTGCAGCTTCTGATGATGACTTTGCTGCTGCTGTTGCCTCAGCTGCTCCGGTTGAAACTCGCGGCCTTCAAGCGAACGGCTGTGCTGCTCTTCCCGTTGCTGCTGCTGCTCCTCCTGTTGCTGCTGCTGCTGCTCTTCATACGCTTCCGCGGTGCGGACAGGCTCGTCAAGCCGCTTTACAATGCGTCGTTGCTGTTTCTGCTGCGTTTGCTGCTGCTGCTGCTGCTTTTGCCCCAGCTCTTGCTGCCTCTGTGTCCCTTGTTCTCTGTGGAATTCTTGAGCCGAGGCCGCCTGGACAGCTGTAGCGCTCGAAACGTGGCCAGCAACTGGAGCAGCAGCAGCACCACCACCAGCGCATTCTGCTGCATTGACTGATGTTGAGGTTACTTTTGATGCGGCTGCCCTTTGGTTCTGCTCTTCGAATAAGGGATCCTTGCAGCTATTTCTGTTTATGTTGTCCTTCTGCCCAACAGATGGCCGATGCGTGGGTTTCCTGCTGCTGCTACTGGAGCTACTGCTGCTGCTGCTGCTGCTGCTGCTTCTACTGCTGTTGCTACAGCTCCTGCTGCTCCTGTTGCTGCTGGTGCTGCACCTGCCTCTGCTGGTGTCAAGTCCGCTGCTGCTGCTACTTTTGTGTTTGCTGCTGCTGCTCTTGCTGCTGCTGACTTTGCTGCTGCTACTTTTGCTGCCGCTGCTTTTGCTGCTGTGGTGTGTGCTGCTGCGGCAGCCTGTGGGCGCATCTCGTGGAGTCACCTGGACAGTAGCAGAAGCATCGCCACGTTGAAGCAAACTGGCAGCAGCAGAATTTGCCTCAGCAGCTGAGCGTGCTGCAGCCAATGAGTCCGCTGCAGACGCAGTCCTTGCTGCAGCCGCAAAGGAATCTGCAGCAGCAGTCCTTACTGCAGCTCTACTGCTCGATGCAGCAGCAGAACTCCCCGCAGCTGCAGCAACACGGCCTGTTGCAGCAACAGCGCCAAGTGCATCAACAGGGCTTAATGTATCGGCAAGGCTTTCTGCAGCAGCCGGAACCGCAGCAGCAGCAGCAGAGCTCGCTGCAGCAGCAGAGCTCGCTGCAGCAGCAGAGCTCGCTGCAGCAGCAGAGCTCGCTGCAGCATCAGGACTCAATACAGCAGCAGCGGTGACTCCACTGGCGCGGACTCCTGCAGCAGCACGCCTTGCTGCTGTAGCAGGTGAACAACCGCGGGAAGCTGGAAGCAGGGATTTGAGGCTGTTTGCCGCCTGCCTTCCTGTAACTGGTGGTGCTGCATCTGAAGAAGCAACTGCTGCTGCTGCTCGCTTTGCTGCCGTTGCTGCTGCTGCTGCCGGGGACGGCTTCCGTATCCCTTCAGCTGCTCGCTGCGCAGAAGCAGCAACTACTGCCTTTGCTGCTACTGCAGTAGCTTGTCTTGCCGGTGTTTCTGCCACAGAAGGCGCGCTAGGAAAGGTAGCAGCTGCAGCAGCAGGCGCTCTCATTGCGTCCGCAGCTGCTGCCACTGCTGCTGCTGCCCTCAAGGCAGCAGCTGTTGCTCGCGGTGTTGCTGTACATGTGGTCGACGCTTTTGCTGCTGCTGCCCTCGCTGCAGGTGAAGCTGCTGCGGGCAGTTCGCAGCTTGGCGAGTGCCGCGCTGATGCAGCACCTGCTGCAGCAGCACTCGCAGGCGCTGCAGCAGCAGCACAAGGCGCAGCATTCGCTTTTGCAGCTTTTAAGTGCCTGTTGGAAGCGGGGCTCTGCTGCAGCAGCAACAGCCCCTGCAGCCATCCCGCAGAGGAACGTCTACCAGGCCCATCACCTGGCAGGGGAGACCTTTGCTGCTGCTCCGACTTCTGCTTCCGCTGTTGCTGTTGCTGCTGCAGCTGCTGTATGGCTGACTGAGCTGCCACACGCACTCGCTGGGCTGTATGCGGGGTCGACGATAAAACGCCAGAAGGGATG
Organism: Eimeria necatrix; assembly: GCF_000499385.1. Lineage (NCBI taxonomy): Eukaryota > Apicomplexa > Conoidasida > Eucoccidiorida > Eimeriidae > Eimeria > Eimeria necatrix. Next base: position 25,949 of record NW_013654345.1, read on the forward strand.
TGCCCGCTTACCTGCAACGCCTGCTGCTGCCGCCGCTGCTGCTGCTGCTGCTGCAGTGGCTGCTTCTGCGAGAGTTTGTCTTCTGACTCCGCTTCCTGCTGCAGTAGCTGCTGGAAGTGGTCTGGCGAGTCCGCAGGCTCTTGTGGAGGGCCAACACAAGAGACAAAGTCATAAGGTGTCAGGCAGATTTGCCTCTGCCCTTGCTGCTGCTGTTGCTGCTGTGGAGTGGCTTGTGGTTGCTGAGATGAATCGGTCAAAGGGGAGGACAAGCATAGATGCTGCAGCTGCTGCTGCTGCTGCGAAAGAGGAGAGTCGCTAGAGCGTCCCTGGAGCAGCCATTCCGCGAGCTGCTCTCGCTGCTGCTGCTGCTGCTGCTGTTCAGTTTGCAAGGCTCCTGCAGCAGCTGCTGCAGCAGCAGCATGACTGCGGCTGACACGAACACCGCCCCCGCCAAAAGAAGTGCCACTGCACTCTTCAGGCGACTGCACCGAAAAAGGAAGCTTTGCGGCAGGGCTAAAGGACTGCTGCAGCAGCTCCCACTGCTGCTGCTGCTGCTGCTGCTGTTGCGGTGGCTGGGGCGGCGGTGGGGGAAACGCTGGCGCATGCGGTGACAGCTGAAATGACTTGCCAGCTGTGGCGACGGAGGGATTTACTTGCTGTTGCTGCTGCTGCTGTGGCGGCGACCACGCAGCGCGTTGCTGCTGGTCTCCCCAGCCAGTGTGCGTCTGTCTATAGAGCCATGACTGCTGGCATATGTGCTGCTGTTGCTGCTGCAGCAGCGGCGAGCCAGACGCTTGCTGCTGCTCATTCCAGCCATACAAGCTTTCGTGCTGCTGCTGATGCTGCTGCCACTCAGCATTTGGCTGCCACGAATACTGGTGCTGCCCCCAATGCTGCTGCTGAGATTGCTGTTGCTGCTGTAGCGGCTGCTGCTGTTGTTCCCAGCCTACTTGTTGCTGCTGCCGCACCTGCCCTTCCTCATGCTGCTGCTGCTGCCATGTGGTTTGCTGCTGGTAACTCTTCTGTTCCCACTCGCGCTGCTGCTGCTCTTGCTGCCACCTCTGCAAATGCTCCTCCGCAGTTTGTGGCCGCTTTGGCTCCGCTGGCTGCTGCTGCCGCTCCTGCTGCTGCTGCCGCCAGAAGCTTTGCTGCTGACCTTCTTCGGATTGCAGCTGCTTGGGCTGCTGCTGCTGCTGCAAGTGGTGCCGCTGCCCGTAGCTTTGTGGGTTCCAGCTGTGCCGTTGCTGAGTACGCTGCTGCTGCTGCTGCTGCTGCTGCCACTGCGATGAACACGTTGCGTTCCATGGCTGCTGCCAATCCTGCTGCTGCTGTTGCTGCTGCTGCTGCTCGTCTGATGCAGGGTTGCGGCACACAGCAGCAATGCTGCTGCAGCGCTCTAGCCAGCTTACTCCAGATCCCCAGCCGCCATCGCTGCCAAGGCCCCAGTTGCCATTGTTGCTGCTGCTGCTGCTGCTGCCTGCACACCAGCTGTTCCTGTTGTGACTGCCACAGTATGTTCCCCATGAATGAGGGCTACTACTTCTGTCGCACTGTTTGCTGCTTCTGTCCCATTGTTTGCTGCCGTTGTCCCACTGTTTGCTGCTGTTGTCCCATTGTTTGCTGCTGCTGCTGCTGATGGGAACAGCATGGCAGCTCCGCCTGCTAGGCCGTGCCGCCGTGGCCGCATGAGCTCTGCTACTGCTGCTGCACCTGCTGCTGCTGCTATTTCGTTGCTTGCTCACGGGTTCGGGGGAAGGGATGACAGCCCACGGGTCTATTCCAGGGCTGGGGCTCCTTTGCTTTAGGAGGGCCTTTTTGCCGCTGTGCTTGCTGCTGCTGCTACTGCTGCTGCTGCTGATTCTACCAGCGCCGCGAGAGTCAGCAGGAGAGAGGCCCAGGCCCGGAGGCAACATCGCTGTCTGGGATCATTGTACTGTGCAGGACTGCTGCTGCTGCAGCTTGCCGCTGCTGCTCTTTTTTGCTGCTGTTGCTGCTTGACTAGCAGCGCCGTGGAAGCCTTATGCCGCAGCAGCTGCCGCCGTTACAGCAGCTGTAGCAGCTGCTGCTGCTGCTGCTCCTCGCCGCGAACAGTGTCCCTGCTGCTGGGGTCTCTGTAGTGTACATGCACCGCAGCAGTACGGCAAGGGACGAAGTGAAGCCAGGAGTAATAATCAAAAAGAGCAGGGCTGTAAAACAGATAAAAGGCGACAAATATCCCTATTTCTTGCAGCGGCCGCTGCCGCCGTTGCTACCGCGTGCTACAGCCCACCGACCCTAACACCATCGGCTGCGGGTCGTGTCTGTGTTTTGGGCATTTGCATGCGCAAATATAACATACTTGTAACAACTCGGAACAGAAGTGGGCAAATTACTTAGGTAGTAGACAGAAAGACCGAATCAGCGCGAAGAAATATCCATGAGCATTACACTCAACGGGCGGAGACCACGCATGAGAAAACGCCCCGCTTCAACAGCGGAAGGCCTGCGTTTTGAGCAGCAGTAAATCGAACTTACTAATTTAAAATCTTATTTTCAAAAATTCCAACCTTTTCTAGGCGGATGGGAGCTTCCAGATGGGCGAGACTTCAGAAATATGTGTGCTGCTCCATATTTGTGCACGTTGTAGTGTTTAGCCTAGCACAAGTAAGGGCGTGTGTATAGTTGTCCCGCAGTTCACTGCCTAATTTCATGTATTTGGTTTTACTGTTATGCTACTGCCATTTCTTAGCCTATATGCACTCAAGCGCCGCTGTGGCGAGCCTCACGCAACTCAAACAAAGCAACGAAATTTCAGTGGCCCTACGAAATATATCCCGGCGGCGTTATAGCCACAAAACCCCCACGCGAATTAAACGCGCCATTTTTGGCTGCTTTTTAGCGAAATACGGTTAATCTCAAAGCCAACAATTCCAGATTCTGAACACTGCGTAGGTTAAGAAGAGGGCACCCAGATACCGCAACACCAGCGGCCCTTGCCTCTAAGCCTGCGCTGTCTTAGCCGCATAGCAGCCACATCATGGCTCTTCGTGCACGTTCTACGGTCTACGTCTACCCAGCTGTGTCGCTGACTCCGTCCAGTATCTGCTTAACAATTAGAAGACTGGTATGCCGACCCCCAACATAACTCCTAGCCGTGGCCCCTCTTAGCCACAAATGAATTTCCCGGCATCCTTTAGGACTCCTTTCCAACGTAGTGCACCTCACTAGCAAGCTAAGAAATACAGGTGCCAGGTCTTGGGCACATATTTAGAACCCCTAAGCGAGTCGTCACCAGTCCTACGTGGACTCTGCACCTCCGATGCTTACAAGCCCATGTTCGAGAGGGCTGCTGATGCCCACCCCTGCAAGCTGGCACAGTTTCTTTTCTCTCGCCTGTTCGCCGGTTTAAACTTTGCACTAGTTGGTGAAATGCATAGACTCTACCATGCATGCCTCTATGCGCATATAGGCGCATGCATTTACGTGCTGGTTAACTGCTGCATATGCTCATGTTCATAGAAGAATACGTATGCTGATATTTCTATACTTGCATTCACCTCTACTTGCTGGTATTTTCACGTCTACAACGGCAGCTGCTACTCCCCTATCCCTGCCTTCTTTTCTCTCCCCCTGGCGATGAACTCCCGCGTTCATCGCCAGGGAGAGAGAAAAAAGGGCCTGAGCGCTTCCTCAGGCCGTGGTAGGGAAGAAACGGACAGAGAGCAACTTATACTAGGCCTTAAATGTGCCTCTCCACTGTTCCCGATGAGCCATGAAAACGACAGTTCTGTTCTCAATGCAAAGAATAAAACTGCGCATTATTCTTATTACCAAAAAGGCCTCTTGTGGCTCCACTGGCAAATCATGGTCCACCTGGCGAGCTGCTGCTGCTACTAGATGTGCAGCAGCAGCTGATGCCATCCCGCTGCACTTGCCTTTGCTGCTGCAGGCTCTTTTTTATGTCTTTTGGCACAAGAGCCGCCACTACTCCCTAAAAGTTGCTTGTCCTTTCCCGCAGATGCTGCTGCTTACAGGAACTGCTGCAGATTGTTGGCAATGCTGAGCAACATGGGATCATCGAAGAATTTGTGAATTGAGACGTCCTCGCTTAGACCCTGAAATTGTGCGAATTACAGACACAAGAATTCGCAAATCTGCTTAGAGCCAAATGTTCACTTGGCAACCAGACACAAATTCTTCAGTGTGCTCTGTCACACATGCGGAAGCTACACCATCACGAGCGGCAGCAGCAGCAGCGTCGGCAGCAGCGTCAGCAGTACTTCAACTGCACAGCGGCAGACAAACAGAGCTCCAAAGCTCGAGAAGCGGCAGCACCCAAAGCCTCAGCAGCAGCAGCAGCACCACCACAGCCCACTTTTCTTCTCCTCGTCTTGAGTAGGAATTCTCTGGCAAGGTGAGGAGCTGGCGCTGGCTCTAACGGCTTGAACACAATCTGCTTGTCCAGAGGGTCCCCTGGAACTATGGACCAGTTGTCGAAGACGGTCAAGCACATTGCCTGACCACTTGTGTGTGTCCTGAAAAGTACAGCGAACAAGAAAAGGTCCTTTTAGTCCAGCACTCATCGGTTTGTCTAGCAATGTACACCGATAGAACGAAGAGAAGCACGAAGGCAAACGAGTGAATGAAAGATTACATAGTTAGGAGGAAGCCCAAGTACACTGGGCTAGTTGCAGCCGCATCAGCAACACCAGCGACAGCAACAGCAGTATCGAAACGCACCTGAGGTCTGTCTCGAAGCCAAAGGATTCTATGGCTGGCAAGTATGCGTGCACAATGTAGAGGGGGGTTCCCGGCTTGGGCATATCGCGAGCTACATTGCCGCGCCTCCTGCAAGAGTGGCAGCAGAGCTAGAAAAAGGCAACAGTAGGTGTGCACCACGAAGCGATAGCAACGCACGAATACCTCAGTAAGGACTGCGTACATTTTGCAGCAGCAACCGCAGCCGGTGCTGCTGCTGTTGCTGCGCGCTGCTACAAGTCCTGCTGCCACTTATGCTGCCGACAGTGCCCGTTTCTGCCCCTTGCTGCTTAATGCTGCATTTGCCAGCTTGTTAATGTCTAACCGTGCAAGCACTGTATAAATGGCTGAGACGCAATCTGCTGGACACTGGATCTCGGAAAACATGATTGGCTCCAGCAGCCTGGGAGTGGCGAGCAGCAGAGCGGAGTAGGCCACGCGCCTGATATCGCAACGCCATGAATACAAAGAAGAACCATGGCAAATGATATACATGAATGATAAAAAAATGAGTAAATCCATAAATGCAATGGACAGTTGATAGCTAGGTAAACCGACCTCGCACTAGGAATAATCTGGCCCCCTCCTCTGTGCACTGCATCTTTTGCTATCTCTGCATCCACCAGCTTGAAGCGCACGCCCTTCACGTTCTCCTCAATCAAGGGGCCCTCTCTGGTCGCCCATTGGAAGCCCTGTGGTCAGCTCAAACACAGTGCAGTTCACGGCATAAATCCCAAACCCCAAATTTTGCCGCACGGAAAGATATGAAAGAGCGGAAAAAATGTGGTTCTGGCCAAGTTAAGTCTAATATTCGTCTGTATCACAAGTAAAGGGAACAGCTTAGTTTGTTGCTTCGTCTATTCATCACGTATTTGCGTTACTTACTTGGATAACACTTTCCTTAAATGGCAGCAAGGCCCCCTTCTGTTGCGAAACAAGGCGCTGGAACTCGGCGTTGAACACCTCTCCCAGTAGTACACAAGACCCTAAATAACAAGAAAATCGAAGTGTAGTACTCTAGTAACATCAAGGCGCATAGTACAACGATATGTGTGCGCGGACGCATTCACATCCACTTGTAGTATTTTCGTCGCAGGTGACACATATGGCCCAAAACAAGCATACAAGTACCAACGTTGAGGACCCGTAAACGAGATATTCTTCTACGCGCAAACTACATGTCCTGCAGATAGACTGGGGTCTACAGCTATACATGAACTTAGTGTAAATTGGCTCTGTCCACATGTGGACGATAAATTCAGAAGGGAAAGACTAAGTAGATAAACGCAAACTTAAATAGGCAGAGAGCAGGCAGATGCAAACCATCCAACTTGTTGGCCAGCCAAGCATGCGCATATATAGACTACACGATAAAACACAAGTGCCGCATATGCACGTGCGCATGTTAGTATCAACTATTGTCAGTCTGTCCATAATTCGACTCAGAAGTTCGCAGCCTGACTATTTAGTTATGCATGTCTTCTGCCCATGAAATTGCTCTTTTCTCACCTCTTGCTGAGGGCCCGAATGCCCAAATAGACCTAGCCGCCAGCAGATCCCACCCGTACTGAGAAGAGAAATGCTCACCCAGAGTCCTAAACAGAAAGCACAGATAAAGTAGAATTTGGAGGTCTTCGCTTTGGAGAAACGTCCTAGAAACAGCCAATCGGCTCACACAGCATCAACATGAAGGATTGAAGCCACGGCAAAAGTACCAGTAGTGGCACCAGCAACAACTCCCCCACAAGCGCCAGCAACACGTCACATACATCAACAGCAGCAGCACGAGCAACAGCAGCAAATGCACAAACAGCAGCAGCATCAATACAAGGAGTCGCAGCAGGGGTGGTTACGTTGTGTTACCTCTGGTCCCATTTGTCGCTAATGTGTCCTTTCTCGAGATCATCTGCAATCCGTTTCTCAAGGGGCTCGGCAATCATGTAAAGCTTATTCTTCTTGTTTGGCGACTCTGCGAAGCACTTTAGGGCGCTGGTTTCCACTACCTGGCAAGTATCAAATACAGCCAAGCAACTCCAGGCATTTGCAAACGTTGAACAAGAAGTTAGACAGAAGCGCCACCTCAACCACCGCCACAACCACAATTGGCGCCATTACAGGCATCAACGCCACGAACAGCGGCAGTAAAAGCAGCAGCGAAACCAGCAGCAGCTACAGCAATAGAAGCAGCATCTGCAGCACTGACCGTTTCACAGAACTTGACGACTGGGTCGCTGACCTTCACCTCCATATTACCGTATAAGATTCGCAGGTCATGCAGCAAGCAGTCCAAGTAGAGCTCCCCAGTGCCGCAAATTACGTGTTCACCTGTACACGCAACTCAGCCTGAATTTTTGAATTTGAGCAAATGCGTTAATCAATGTTTGCAACCAATAAAAATGGTCGTGAAGGCTAGTGGGTAGATAAGCAACAAAATAGTAAAATCATGCTCAGCTTGAGTGAAGGGAAAAAAGGTAGCAGTCCACTAAACGGCCAAAGCGCTAAGTAAACATACAACGACACAAAAGCATATGCATGGGTTATATAAAGCGTCGTCCCTTTCTCGCCATATACACATATTTTAAACATTGCAAATACGTAAATACGAATGTATGTGCGCAATACGTATGCATAGCTTGTGTGTCTGTTCGGGGCCAGGACCTCCGTTTTATGACCACTTCGCGCCATTATTTACCTCTCTGTGTTTACTCATTAAAAGCATTGAAACGTAGAGAGAAACTATGCGAAAGCCACGCAGCATTACCTGACTCTTCCACTTTTGTCTGCGCTATCGGATAGGCCTTGTCTATCCTTCTCAAACCCTGCACGGAGCATAATTAGAACAAAAATGGAAAGCTGTTTACGTCTAACTAATGGCCATGCTTATACATGCGCATAGATTCCAGAACCTTGTATTTCACATCTATGGTTCAAAACTGCAGGTCTCGCAATCACCTTTCAAATTAGGGTTCGCGTTTCAACACTATAATCTGGGGTTTAGGGCTTGAAAGTAACTCGCCTCAATCATTTTGGGAAGTTCACTGGGCTGAAGGGGCTCGCAGGCAACTTTGAGCACAGGGGCAGCTATGAACTGCAGCGGCCTGAAAATCTCGACTTCGCATTGGTGGTCAAGAGAAGTGATGGTGGCTGTCTTCTTCACAGACAGATCGCAGCCGCCCAGAAGGACCCAACTGCCTGTGCAGAAGAAAAAGGATAGACAATTACGCAAATAAACTGAAAGGCTGACTAGAGCGCTGACGAAAGACGAGGAAATGCACAGGCTGGACGAAATATGGAACGGAGGCGACCCGAATGCAACTATAATCAGGCACTAAAACAAACGGGTATACAAGAGAACAGGTAAACAGCAATCAATATCCCTGCCGAGCAACCTGTCCATAGATTTGCACCCTATTTACTAGTATCTCTCTTCAATTGTTAATTACCTGCTGGCACACAGTCAACCTCAACTCTGTACCTGCCCATGGGTATCCACAGGTGAGTAACCTCTCTTATCAATTGGTCCTCATCATCATCAAGAGAAAACGCCTCTCCCAACACCTGAAAAACAAAAGTAATGTCAAGTGCGGCGATATTCACGATAATGAGGAATCAGGTATAAACGCTGATACAGTAATATTAGGTAACAGTGAATACGTAGCAACGAAGAGAAAATTAAGCAGGAGAAATAGTCGAAGCAAATGCACACAAATCAGCACCTACCCTGACTCTATGTCCCTTGTAAACTGTGCCGCTCATGACTCTGCCCAGCAAATCAAAGGCCGCGTAGTTGGCAGGCCGGTGGTAATTTTTGGTGGTGTAGATCATGAGGCACGGGCTGCGCTTGTCCACAGCCTTCATTGCAGTTGCCACTTCACCCTCCTAAGCAGCCGAGGCAGTAGCAGCAGAAGCAGCAGCAGTGATACCAAAAGCAGCACAACTGTGTAAAGCGGAAGCAGAACGCTTCGCGCTAACAGAAAGGCAAATGGTGCAGTTACTCAGCCGTAAGCTCTACTGTCTGGCTGGTCTAGCAACAGCAGCGGCAGCAGCAGCAGAAGCACCTGGCTCCCAGTGTAGACCCGCTGCACTTTAGTTATGGCGTTCGTTTTAGGGTCCTTTATCTTCTCAACCACGCAGTCAACGAACGAGCTGAGAAATCAACAGTAGCAACAGCGGCCAAAGTCCAAGTAAGAGCATCGAATGTAGAAGCACTGGCAATACAAGGAGGTACACACACTCCCTTAGCAATATGCGAAGACGGCAAGTAACTGCATGCACAGTCCTCTAAAGTAAAAGGGGAAGTCAGATTCATGTATGAAGCCAAGATATTCCATTGGCAGTCTTTGACCACTTGTTCGAAGCAAAAAGATGTAAGGACCCAGAAGTAGTCCCTACACCCTTGCCCTGAACCCTCTTTAGATTACCTCGAGTCCCCGAAGAACACTGAAAGGACTCTCTTCAAAAGCGTTCTGCTATCCAGCAAATAGTCTTCAGACTTGAGTTTTATACCCAACTAAAACAAACAAGGAGACAAAAGCACAGAGAAACTGAAGTGAATACCAAGGGATCGAAGCTTACAGAGTTGACGGCGGCACAGCAGCGAAATGAAGTACGCAAAATCTAAAGCAAATAGCCATAAATGAGCAAGAAAGAGACCGAGATAAAAGCAAGGATTAAAACGGAGAACAGTTTGAAATGAAGGAAGAAGCAGAAATAGGCGGCGAGGAACAACTAGCTACTAAAATACCTCAGCCAGTGTGGGCTCCAGTGTCGGTCTCTCTTCTGCCACGCAGTGCGCCAGCAATTTGTAGAGAGGCTCCAAAATGAACTCAACAAACATACGAGGTGCATCCTGGACACAAAGTACAAAAGCATGCTTCTGCTACTTCTGTTTCGCTGCTGCTGCCATGCTGCAGCTCTCCGTCCCTGCAGCGAGAAATGTTGCTATTTCTTTGCCGTCTTCTGCAAGGGCAGCTTCCGCTCCTGCTGAACCGCGTGAAACAGCAGCCGGAGGAACGCCAGCAGCTCCCCAGCATCAGGTGCTCCAGTACCAGCGCTAACAAAAGCAGCAACATCGGCAGCAGCAGCATCGGCAGCAGCAGCGGCTGAAACATACCGGGAAAGGAGGGGTAGACACAACCTTATTTGTCTCTGGATCTCTATAGAAGTCTCCCCAGAGTGCAATTTCAAAGAGCTCCAGCTGAGTGTACACGTCATCAGGGTTGTTGTTGCTCCTGTCTTGCGTTTCTTCCTCAGATTCCTTTTGCCGCCGCCGACGGCTGTTGCTGCTGTTGCTGTCATCCTGCTGCTGCTGAAGCGCTTCTGCTTCGAGCAGTTTCTGCACGGGTACGCCCCCAAAGAGACTGACTTTATCCCTTCTGCTGTTGTCTGCTGCTGCTGCTTCTTTTGCTGCCACTGCTGCTGCAGTGGGGTTGAATACATAGGAATCGAAATAAAGCGCGGCGAAGGACTCCACAGTAAAAACAAACGAAAACTGACTCATTGCAAACAGCAAATTTCTGTGGCGAGGAGATATCACCACACGAGGAAGGCCCCTCACGGAACACAACGTCTCCAGCGTCTCATTTAACTGCAACAAAACAACACGTGAATATAACAAACGAAATCAGTCACGCAACTTGCCGTAGTTAACCGGAAGGTCATGTAAAACTTCAAAATCAGGGAGTGCAGTCGCATTCCACTAGCCAGAGGATAGACACAAAACAGAAAAAACAAGGAGTGCCTTCAATTTATCTGCCTAATAACACGTAAGCCCCACACGTTGTAGCCCATTTGTTTCAGGCATGAATTAGTACTAGAGCGTGCAACTCAGCCCTCAGCCTGCGCTGCAGCTGACGTGTAAGTACGCCCTTTAGCACTAACAGTTCGGGGCTTGCATTCCATGGATCACAGACTAGGGTTTGGGACTTGCAAAGCCCTTACCTCGTCTAGCATGCACTTAATTTTATAGTAGGCATCTTGAGGCCTGAGCCTGAGCTCTAAAATGAGTCTGTCTATTTTGTTGAGCACCACCACGAGCCCCAACCCTTCCTCTAGCACCTGCGCCAGCTGCGCAGCTCCAGCAGCAGGCAGTCCCTCTAGTGCATCAATGAAATAAACAGCACCATCACAAATACGCATAGCAGCACTCGCTTCGTCTGAAAAGCAGACGTGGCCGGGGGTGTCAATAATGTTAAATAGGAAGCTGCGCGGCCCCACAAAAGGCACATATGGCTCCGCCTCCTCCCCGCTGCTGCTGCTGTTGCTGCTGTTGCTGCTGTTGCCGTTGCTGCTGCTGTTGCCGTTGCTGCTGTTGTTCTCGTCGGTCTCCGCCGTCGCCTCTGCTGCCTCCTGCCGCTGCGCTTCCGCGCGCGTTTGGGGGTTCAGGGTGCGTGACCTAAAATGCGCTGAGGTCTGCAGCACGAGGGATATGGGCACAGCCTTGATGGAGAGGCCCCTCTTCTGCTCGTCGGCTCGGGTGTCTGTGTACCTGCGGAAGTAAGTCTTGTGCCTCTTGTTCGCGTGGGGGGTGTCCACGTGCTGCGTCAGCAGCGACAGCCCGGGGGGCAAGCGGTGCGGGTGCGTTTCCTCCACCAACATGTCAACGAAAGTGGTCTTGCCCGAGTGCAAACTGCCCAGGAGGCATATGTTGCGCACGCAGTGCGGGGTGTGCATGAGGCTGGCGAGGTAGTCGAAGGAGAAAGTCGTCTCGGGCAGCTGTGTCTCCAGCAAATCAAAGTCTGACACCTTAGTCGGAGCTATTATGGGCTCCGTAATCGGCTGCAAATCCTCCTCCTGCACTAGCGTCTCAGCCTCAGGATACACCTCAGCGGCAGTGGGGTAATACTGCTTCAACTCGTGAGGCACGGGCTTCTGCTGCTGCTGCTGAGAGTCATCTTCGTCCATCCGCACTAAGCCACGACGAGCCAGGTCGCCTTCAGCTGCAGAGACACCCCCTCCTGCAGCGCCAGCGGCTGCCGCGGCAGCAGCAGCAGCAGCGTCTGCAGCTGCTGCGGCCTCTATGGCGGCTTCATCGTCATCCGAGTCCTCTGAGCCCTCCAATTCAGGGCCGATGTAGTTACCGAACTCGTCGTACTGGTCGAGATCCATCGTGATACCTGCGCGTTCCCTTTTCCTCCTTTCTTCAGTTTTCTGGGGCCCGGCAACGGCTCCACTGCGCGCTGTTCAGACGCTACCGTTACCGCCTCAGAATCGCCCGTAACTTAGTAAATAGGGACTGCTGAGAAAATTGTGCCCAATGCAAAAGTTCAGAACAGAGTAAAAGGCTGCCGTCCTCGGAGGCGGCAGTGCAAGCCTCGGGGAGGCGGACAGGGGGGGCTTGCGATATTCCTTGGGTTTCTTATTCGGGATTTCGAACCCAAATCAGCATTTTGATAGGCAAATAATTATGAAACCACGGATGGTGCCAAATTCATAGATCCGGCGGCTGCTGCATGCGGTGTTTTTATTAAGCATGCATAACGCGGGGCTGCAATGAGCACAAAATCGGCAGCGCTTCAAAGAGAAGACAGCTTTCCACATGAAAAGTTTGTTTTGCTTAAAAGCTCTGATTAGAGCCCTTAGAGATGGCAAATTAAGAAAAACAAAACGCTCAAAGGTCGGGAAGTTTGTGAGCTTTTATTGAGAGCTTACTAACCCCACTGAACGTCCTCACGGCATACTTCATCCAGGCATTCCAAGTTACAATACACACCAATAATGGATATGTAGAAAGGCACTTCTAAAGTTTTGGCGTTTTGTTTTGATTTACGCCTTGTTGGAAGTTTTCACGAGCGTTCGTTAAATCATTGTGTGGCACATAATGCAAGCTCACAAATTCTTACAAGATTCAGTCACTAATCTCTTATTATCCAACAAGTCATACAATTAAAGGTGTATTAAAGCCGTGTGGGTTGTTGGTTTGTTGGAAAATAATAGCTTATTTCCTAGCGGCACGGGCAATCAACGCCGTACTAATGGATATCCCAGCATCCCATACTGTAAATATCGTGTCTGCATATGTGCTAGGTGAGTTAGGTGATAGAACGCTAAAATATACATACAACACGGAAGAAAGATATGATTCGGTGACGGAATATTTGGAACGAACCACGGCATCTACAGGACGGTGTCGCTATCCACTTCAAAAAGCTTCCTGCCACACTCTGTATAACCGCTTCTCCTCTTATGCTTGGTCCAACTGGTTTGGGCTTTCTACCGGATTCTGGTTTCTCACTGGAGATATTTTCTGTAATCCGAATGGCTGCGGGGTTATAATTAGCGCCATTAGTGTTGGAGCTCGATTGTCTCAGAAAGTGTTTTGTTAGGTTCGCCGTACGCTGAGCCTGGCAAGCAAAAAAGCATAAAACATTCTACTCTGCATTCCAGGATAAGCCAAAAAGCTTCAGGATCCCGGTGCTAATGCCAGATAAACATAGTGAAAGAACCATAGAAGCTGTGTGCGCATGTAAGTGTGTTGCATTTGATGGATTTTATTCAAAACTAACGTTTTGTTGCAAGAGCTTGCCTTTGCACAAAAGTATGAGCACACTGTCACTTGCTGCAGAGTCATACGTTCTAGTCTACTGACGCTTCGTAGAAACTACTTTCTAAGTATTTCAGTCTCCGTAATGCTTAGCAACCGTACGATTTCCGTTTTAACTAGTAAAAGTTCTTTTAATGGACTGCAAAGTGGGCTTAACCATACATATAAAACCGCTAAAGGATAGGTTTTAATTATAATTATATGAACTACCATTTTAAAGAATCAAGCCAAAAAAACGAAAATACAAATATTGTGAGAATCAGACGATCAGAACAAGACTATTTTCAAATCGATATTGTACAATTGAAAAAATGTCTAGCCCGAAGCAGTGGGATAGAACCAGCGTCAATTGACTTAGCATATTCTCAAGGGATTCAAACGATAAATTTCTATTAGAACGCCTTATCCTCAACAAGTATTCAAATAATTCTGCAGCATTTTGGATGACCATGTATGGTTATGAATTCATTGCACTTACTACTGCACGTAGCCTAAAGAAGCTTCATCTAACTCGGCAGATTCTTGGATTAACCAATCTCTCAAGTGGTTTCCGTTAACTTAAAGAATACTCGGTCTGTAAGGTACGTTTTGAAGAAGGTAAAATCAGTAAATTGGGTTCTTGAGATTATTCTGGGCTTACTGCGTCTTCTGGTGCAACATCGCGTAGAGCAGACAAATGTTCAATTATTCTGAAGCAGGAAGCAAATTGTACATTGGTGAATACCTTATTGGCTTTCCTCTTTCAAAGACATATATTTTATTTCCATTATTCCGCGAACCGTTCCAATTGGCTAAAGGTGATCTGGTATCTCTAGTTTCTTAACATCTATTGGTGTAGTTTTCGCATCCGGTAATACGCGTCGTGCAGTTCTTGGCCTTTCTGCGGACTAGTGTAGTTCGCTTCTGGCTAAGGCGACGCTATAACTTCCAGTTAACACTTTCGCGTCCTCGTTCGGTGAGTTTGTTCAGTCTAGCCAGTGCATACTAATTAGATAAGTCATTGTGCTTCGATAACCCATAAAGTCTAGATTCAGTTATATAGCGATAGCTGACCTTATCTGGCTTTATTAGGTGGAGTTACAAAAGCGTAGATACATTTTCGCATACGTTTTCTCTGCCTACGTGATCTGTTATGTAAAGACCTTTAAAACCTTGTAAGTTAAACTCTAAACAGAAAGCGGTAAAATGGAATTGTTTGCCCAGTTTCTCTTCCTTTTTCTACCGTTATGATGCAAAAACTGAAGAGCAACGGCCCTCTCTTCGGCCCGTGCGAAATCCAGACAGTGCGCTCTCTGAAGCTCTAGGTCAAAAGCCTAGGCCTCCAAGAAGTGTAAATCAACATAATCCATTGAGCAGAGTTAAGGGATAAAGGGGACAACGCTCCGTAGACCCCTGCTTTTGTCCACATGTGCATTGAGATTAACATGAAGCATGCAAGTATTTTAGCATATCAAGTACTTTCAAGTGTATATTCATACCATTCGCAGGTACAACTTCGCAGGTTTTGCCATAGTCGCACCATTTATTCTCAGTAAGTACGATGCACTTACCCGTACGCCTTCACCACGACGTCCAGATTTCCATTTGCTTGAACAACGTGACATACACTATTAAACCAGGTTTTGCGTGCCATACTAATCAATAAATTGTCATTTCAAGATGTTTTCCTGCAGAAAACATTTTGAATACGCTGGAGGGCATCTTTCATTTGTGCTTCATCGATGCACAGAGGTGGCAGGAAACGCAGCACATTCCCTCTAGTTGGCCTGCACAACACTCCTTCATTTTTTAATTCTATGCAGAGCTGCATAGCTTCACCACTACTCCCATTTATTTCCACAGCATTGAAGAGCCCTCTTCCTCTGATATCTCTGATCCATTCCAAGTTGTACTTTTCTTTCATCTTACTCAATTCATTCCGCATAAACTGCCCCTGCGTTTTCGCATTCTCAGCCAGTTGTTCATCGACCAGTACAGACAACGCCTCATATGCCACTGCGCAAGCCAAGGGGTTCCCGCCATACGTAGAGCCATGGGTGCCAGGTGTAAATACATTCATTACATGTGCATTTGTGACTACAGCACTGCACGGCACAGTTCCCCCAGTCAAACTCTTCCCCAGAAGGACCACATCTGGCCTCACTCCTTCCCAGTCGCTGGCAAGCATTCGCCCAGTCCTTCCGAGCCCTGCCTGTATCTCATCAACTATTAATAGCACATTGCGAGACCGGCATAGCTCAGCAGCACCCCGAAGATATCCGTTCTGGGGAATGATCACGCCGCCCTCCCCCTGAATAGGCTCCACGAAGAACGCAGCAACATTTGGGTCCTCTAAGGCCTTTTCTAGGGCCGGTAAATCATCGAAGGGTATCAGCTCGAAGCCTGGTGTATACGGGCCGAAGCTGCAGCCAAACGCAAAAAATAGGCGGCAGAGCGCGGCCAGTGTTTTGCTCTTTCTTGTTGTATTCAGTTTTTAAACATATTCGTATTTTTCTGGTTCCTTCGGTCGGTCCACTTCATGGAAAATTGCGCACAGAAGTTGGCCTGGCCGCCCTCGATGCTATGCAGTCCGCTTATCAAACTGGATAGGTTGGTGCATTATGTGAGACCGTACGGGATTTACGTAGAAATTCAGCTATTCGTGACTACCGTACTGCCTATAATTGTCAGGCGTAGTGGAGGAGCTGGCGGCAGCAATAGTCCGGCCCCAGTAGTTGTTATTGCAAAAGACAATTTTTGCTTTGTTTTCCTTGATGCCCTTCACTTCGTAGCCCCACTTTCGTGCTGCCTTTATCGCCGTCTCTCCCGCCTCCGCACCTGCGAAAGTGCGCAGCGCCACGAGGTCCAAGTAAATAATAAAACTTTTAGCTACAGCATTTGATAGTTTGGGGCTGCTAAAACTTATTGCTGCGCTACATTTGGAATCGGGAGAGAGAAAAGGTAGCAACAACACCTGTGTTCATTAGCAACGTTCGCTCGTAGCCTAGCAGGTCATTTATGAACTTGCAAAGGACAGGCATGCAATCGTTGTGCAAGACGCGACAAGTCAGAGTCAGCCGCTTGGCCTGCATTATCAGAGCTTCTGTTATGCGCGGGTGGCAGTGGCCTTGGTTTAGGCTCTGCAAAGAAGGCACACAATTTGGCAGTTCTTTCACCAGCTACAGACTAAATTGCTGACTTCTGTCTATCAACTTATCTACTGAACCAGTGAGCCTCAGCCCTTGGAACTACCTACGCGCATACGTATCCGCTCCCCCACATGTGTGCATGCAAGCATAAACTGCTAAGATTTCGGTGCGTTGAAGTGCAATGAACATGCAGGCACTGTTGATGTTGTGTTGTCTATTGGCTGCTGTGTTTGACGGCACCAAAAACAGCGGCTATAGCAAAAATGGCAGTAGCAAAGCCAGCACAAGACACAGAAACGGATTAATTGGCAGAAAGGGAAGCGACAGAAGAAAGGTCTCACTGAAATCCCGGCAACGAAGTCCAAATACTTGTTTCCATCTATGTCCCATACGTATACTCCTTCACCTCGTGAAATAACAACCGGAGTGGGTACATAATTAGGAGCACAGTTAGCGGCATCAAGTCTTATGTATTCCTCTTGGCTTTTGGTGCCCACTGCTTTACGGTAATCGTCAAATGATTTGCTTTGCGGGCGGTCGCGCCTGCCGGTGCTGAAGGAAGCTGAAGCCCTCCAACAACCCAGGCTGCGCAGACACCTACGTGGACCACTGGTTGGGCCAGCGACGCCAACAAACGTTGAAAGGCCTTGCAGGAGTCGGGGTCTCGCTGAAAGTATCATAGTGCAGGGTATGTGGATACAACAGCCAATCTTTGCCCTCTTCTGTGTGGTGTCGGCGACGACGGAGCAGAATGAAAACCCTTTTCGGCTGTGCTGCTGTTTTACTGAAACTTTTCAGCGAAAAACACAAATTGTTTGCTTGAGTAATTTAAATCAGTGTTTACACTAAAAGATTAAGTAAGACCAAACAAACAGTGCCGCTGTGCAGCTGCAAATGCAAATGCCCGCCTCTCCGCGGCTTCCTACGAGCCTAAGGATGACAGGATTAGGGGAGAAAATTTTGCACATAATCACACATAAAGCCTACTCAATGAAACCAAAGTATCTATATTGTGTAGCACTGTCCTGTTAATCAGTGGAGCGTGCTCGTGTTCAAGCAGTTTCCCTTAGTGGTTTGCTGCTCGTGCCAATCGGAGCAATTAGGCTGTTTCTGTACTTTCCTCCCTTTAAGCACTCTCCACTCAAACAAGTTAAACAAACTAACTGAAATAATTTTTTTGTGCGTTGTCTCAATAGGTGGTGCGAGAAGGCAGCTCCTCGGAATGCATGGAGATGCTCTCCAGTGGTCACTTCCCACTCCGCTACAACGGGCTGTGTGACCCAAAATAAGGGTTCAGAAACAGAGCCGCTGCACTTCTATTTGATTCTGACTATTGAAAGCGCGTTTATAGCACTTTTGCAGCACTACTACTGAGTCCTAAAACACTAGACTGATGTCGGAGTGGCTGCCGAGGAAAAGCCTAGTTGCCCGTGGCAACAGAATCTAATTTGAGTCCACACCCCATCCCATAGAGGCTGAAATATCCGATAGAGCTGAATACAACTTCGCGGCTGGACCACTACAGGCGACCGAATCCACGTGCTCCTTCACCACGTCCTGCGGGCACTGCCTTGCCTCCACTCTTGGAAAGTTATTTCCCAGGTTCGGTAAAGGCACACACGATTTTCATCTGTGTCATTATTTAACCTCCACTGTGTGCATTCCTCGCTCACACAGCCGATTGCATGTCTATGCACAAACGCGCATTGATGCCGCACCCACACGGGCGTTCCTGTGAGCTCTTCTGCTCAAATCTGTAAAAAGCAAAATCTCTGACTGGGCGACTTCAGTTAGTTCTATTGGTCTGTTAAAAGGTTGTCTTGTCCACCGCCTCACTTTCAAACTAGGCAAAGTAGACAGCAAAACTGGAGTTTGTGACACCCTGCAAGAACCCAAACTCACCACCCTGTCTGTCCAAAACAAAAAACTACGCGTTGCTTGCACCACTGCAAAACTTTGTTCACAAAACTGCGTTTGACAGTATGCCATCTGTGCATCTCAAATCCTCTATTCAATGTCAAGCTGCCTGTACAGTTCCTATTGCTTGTGCATCCCACACTGCCTGTATTTCTGGTGTTTGTGCACCTCAGACTGCTTGGAGACCTCCAGCAGTTTGTGCACCTCCTGGTGCCTCTGCGCATCCCGTTGTGTGTACAACCCAAGCTGTCTGTACATCTTATTAGGGAAGGCAGCTAATAATTCCCACGTGACATCAACTGCCCAGTAGAGGACGAGGCAAAAAGCTGTATTGTTCCGCACCGCAACAAAACTTATTGGCTGAAGACAAAGCATCAAGACAAATACATGAATGCATTGCTTATCTACCGCTCCAAAAAGATGAAAAAACTGAAATAGCCCTTAACTTTCCCCCTTCGTCTGTGCCTGTTCCTGCTGCTTTTTCTTCCTCTGCAATTCGCCGAAGGCTGCCGCCTCTAGCTGTTGCATGCTCATGCTTGCTGCCACCTTGGAGCCTCCCAACCACTCCCAACCTTCCTCTTTTTCTGCTTCCGCTTGCTGCTGCTCAGCTGCTGCTAGACCCCTTGCGCCGCAGCTCTTCACGTACTCCAAAATGCGAGCAGCTGCGGCGCTAGTGGGCCGACAACCCAAGGTTCCGTCCAGGCCAAAGGCAGTAGCAGCATGCCTGGCTTCTGCATCATTGAGAGTGCTATCAGTGCTACTGCTGCTGCTGCGTAGTGGCACACTACAGTTGCTTTTAGTCAGTGAAGCAGGAGCCGGAGTGCTGAGCGGAATGTCTGCAGTAGCAGCAGCAGCAGCTTGCTCAGCTGCCAGAGCAGCAGCAAAGGCACCTGCTGCTTCTTCAGTCTCTCTTGCGATACCGAGCACCACTTCTTCATCCAATTCATCTGCATTTGCATCCTCTGCGGGCTTCGATGCTGTAGGCGCACCTCCATTTGCCTCATTTTGCTGCTGCTGATCAGAGGTGCCAGCAACGTTTCTGATTCTCAGAAATAGCTTTTCAAAGCCTTTGGACTTATCCGCAAGCTTGACAGTAGGTCGGTCTTTCCGTTCGCGTTTTTCTTTGGACTGTCGCTGCCGCTGCAGGAGCAGCGCCGCCTCAATTGCTCGTTCTCGGGAAGAGAAGGAGACGCAGGCGAGGCCTTTGGCCTTTGTAAAAAGGCACAGATCGACAGCGCCATGCTCGTAGAGCTCGGCACATAAGGAAGCAGGGGTTGGGGAGTATGCGTCAACTGCGGCAGCTGCTGCTGTGCCGCCGCTGTTATTCGCTCCGGGCGCCGTATCTGACGCCAAAGCTGGCTCTGGCGGCCATGACAACAAAACAGATCTTTTTAAAATGTCATCTGTAAATTCCTCTGCCTGTACAGTTTCCCCTGAATTCGGGGAATACGCTGCGCTGCTCTGATGCTGCTGCCGCTGCAACAATAGTCGTGCAGAATGGTCTTTAAAAAGGTCACGTCTAGCCTGACTATCCGCTTCGCGTCTCTGCCTTAGAAGAGCCTCATTACGCTCTCTGATTTCTCTTAACTTCTCCTCTTCAGTGTTGACTTTGGGGCCCCTGCGGGCTTCCGCCTCCCTACGCTCCAACTCCGCCTTGAATCGTTGTCGCTCTCTGTCCTTCTCTGTCCACCGCAGCTGCTGCTGCTCCCGTTGATCCCGCAAAGCAAGCAACGACCGAAGGTGCCGATGATATCCTTCTCGCTGCTCGCGGCTAGAGAGATAGGCGAAAGCCAAGTTCACAATTAAGAAGGCAGCAGCAGCCTCAGCCTCCCTCCCTTTGTTCTTGTCTGGATGCGCTCTAAGGGCAGCCCGGCGATACGCTGTGCCGATGGCTTTTAGAGAAAGAGCCTCGCGGGACTCTACAGAAGATAAGTCTGCTGCTGCTTCTTGCACAGTGACAGGGTTCCCGTGCTCAGGCAAACAGAGCCCCAGTACGGTGTACGGGCATTGACCCTTTAGGCCAGCTGGAAGCGACCACTGAGACCCCTCCATTTTTATTATCGCTATACTAGGAAGATCTCGCAACAAGACGCTGCAATGGAACGAAATGCAAACGATGAGGGCTTGGGGGCCCTCGCGGGCCGAAATCAGTATTTAATTTCCACTAGCATGTACTGAGGGACAAACAACAACGCGTGGTACCTTAATTGGATGATAAAAGACGTTTAAATGCGTCTTCTCTCTCTGGTTGCACTGTGCGATTCGTTAATGCTGGGGCTTCCTGTGGTGCCAGGGGCCCCCTGTGAATAAAGAACCATTGAGAAATACGAAATTAGGCATTACGACGAATTTCTTTGGGAAAGTTTGATATTTTTTCGAACTTATTTTTTTCACAGCATTGGTGATTACCTTGAAAATGATGGAAACTCCCTCTTGCCTGATACGACCTAAACAATGGTGACGAAGGCAAGAAGGTACTCGAGCTTCTTCGGTCTAGGACTAACACATTTTGTCAATATTGTAATAACTTTGCCCACATGACATCTTCTACTCGCTATCCAATGGATTTTCTGGCAGCCTAACACAACTATGGTGACTCCAGGGCGGGGATAGCCCTTTCGAAGATGCTGTGTGGTCCGTTGGACCCAAAGAGTGTAATTCATCCCTCTACATAAGACGCCTGATCCATATGAAACAGCGAGCGCCAGGCCTGATACAGGTGACTTGTAGACTCCCTGCAAGCATGGAGGGCTGGGCAGTTCCGTTTCGGCGGAAATGGAACTGCCGCTCCTCTCTGAGCTACTGAGGTAGAAGATGCCGCAATACAGACTCAACATAAGCAGACTGGACCTCATTAACTAGACATGCGTCCGCTGGTCGTAAGCTACGTCAACAAGCAAACGCTTATTACATTGGTGGTGCTGTACAGCTAATTTTATTAACAGCTGAACTATGTTAGATGGCGTTTCTGTGAAGTAACGTGGCGGCCACAAAGCGTGACATAGCCACCAACGCGCTTCTGTCCCTTGCCTTTAAGGGCTCCACCTATTACGGATTAAAGCTGACCGAACGTTAACAGGTGTCTTGAGACGCCGGCTAGCAGCGTGGCAAATGTCAACACCCTCAAAGTTACAACGTACCTTTTAATTCGATTAGTGACACTTTGAATGCGGTAGAGAGATTCTCACGGCCCCTCTGCACTGCCTCCCAAAGCCATGGCAGACATTTACAGGAACCAGCCAGGAGAAAGGCCCACTACCTTGCGCTCAATGAAGCAGCACGGAGTAGCATACAGCCAATTTAGGTCCTAAAGCACCGCTTCCCTCTGAATCATTCTTCTATTAAGAAGCATGTGTAGCTTGCTTTTTTGCCTAGGTGGCAAGAATACATAACTGCGGTTCCCGCCTGCAAAATAGTAATTTTGCGACCAGCAGTGCTCACTAGCAGGAAATAACCATGTTAAATATAGTTATATACTTGAAGCTGCGGAAAACATCCACAAAACCTTTGCTCTATTTTCGATTCTCAACCATCCCATACTAACATTTCGCTTCCTTTAGCTGGAAATCAATAAACCTAACGACGAAATGGGACAAAAACACGACAAAGAGAAGCAACCCTGGTTGGTATGGTCTATGCCAAGCTGCACAACGAATGTGCTATCAGTGAAACAGCACGCAGAAAGCTAAACTAGGCAGGCCATTCCCGCAAGCAATGCTCCTACTTTCCTCCTCTGTAGAGCCTGCACATGATCCTTGCTCTGCCTTTCACAAAGCCAAGAAAAATGCAAGACGTCAAAGTCTTAAACAAACCGTCAAACTGCCCGGAGTCTCGCGTGTATGGAGCCCTAATGCTGCTGTCAATGCTGCTGTTGGCTTCTTACAGTCATGCTGCTAACCGCACAGCTCTGTATTCCAAATCACAAAGCCACTTAAAATGCCTCGTTCATAAGCCCCTCTAGTAGTGGATCCCCGTCATCTTCGTCCATACCGTTTTGTGCAGAGGCTGCAGTAGCAGCAGGAGTAGCGGGCCCAGCAGTAGGCACCGGTTGGCCCGCTGGTGGGGCACCAACCGGAGGTGGCGGTACTCCTCCGCTGCTGCTGTACACCTCAACGTGTCCCGCGAGACGCTGTTGCTCATAATTTTCAATCTCCCGCTGCTGCTGCTCCCACTCCTCAGCCTGACGCGGTGGCGAGGGCACGCGGACCCTTGGGTCCCCCCCGAGCGCCTGGGCTGCCCTCTGTGCCAATGCGAAGCTCTTAGATGCCTCTGCTGTCACAGGGTTGTTGTTGGAGGCCGTTACAAACGACACTGGCGCATCGTAGTTGGGAGCAAATCCGTGTTTGTGCTGCCCCATAGGACCCAGAGGGGCCTGAGCAGCTGTTGCCTGAAGAGAGAGAACGAAAGGAACAGAGAACAGAAAATGCAGCAAACCGCAGTGCGCAGAACTCGTCCTTCCACGTCCCATATAGAGTCGTACTTGCTACAGACATGTACCACACTGCACCCCAGCAGCCACTGCGGACACTACGTGAATAAGCATTAAAAAATGAACTAGGCACACCCAAGGAGACAGAAAGCAAAATGCTATGTAACGTGGCAACGAAACATTTGGGGGAGATATGCCGTACTTGCTTCATCCCTTCAAGGCGCCTCACGGCCACCTCCGTCGCTCCTCCTCCCACTTTATTCGTTACTGACAGCACCCCCTCCAAGACGGCGCCGACTATATTCGAATCTAGCTGCGCATTTTGCTGCTGCGTCTCCTGTTGCTGCTCTAAATAGTCATACTGCAACTCCAGCATGAGCACCAGGCTGGGATCGGTCTGCGCGATGGTGCTAATTGCAACCACCGCTTGGTGCACTCCCTGGGCCATCCCATGTACGGCAATGATACGTTCAGGGCAAGGGCTCGAATTCCTGTCGACAGTGATGCGGGTGAGCGTGGCTTCGCGTATCTCTCTTACGCGAGTGCCTCCTGGCCCTATAACTGTCGGGCAGACGCTTGTTGGCACAACAAGTTTGGCGTACATTTGGTCGTATGGAAGGTTGGGGTGAACCTCCTTGCAGCGCTCCAGTAAGGCAATAATTCCCGTGCTTATGGACTCAGTGGACCCGGACATAAGCAGAATGCGGTCTGTCGACTCGGGGAACTTGTTTTTTGAGGACAACACATGCATGCTGCAACCACATTCCTCCGCGACTCTGGTAATCGTCGCGCTCTCTTTGCCTATCAAGGAGTTTGCAAGTGCGGGGTCGATCAGCAGCTTCACGTGGAATGGACCCGGCAGCGACACCGGCCGTTCGTCTTCTAAGGGATCCTCCTTCAGAGCCTCCATATTCATACCCTCCTGCAAAACACCGGTCTCTGCCCATGCCGGCATCTTGAGCTTGTATCCGTGGCCGTACGTCTGGTGTACAGACAACGATTGGTTCGGGTCCGCGTGAATGTATGGCAGCATAGCTTTTACGGCAATTGTGACTTGCTCAAGGGGCCCCAGGATAGATATAATGCGTTCGTGTGGGTTAGAAGGCACCAACTGGGCGGCGTGATGGGACGGCGTCTGCTGGTCTCTGTTTGATATCTGAATTCGTGTTCCTGTAAAGCTTGCCAGCTGGCGAATGCGTTGGCCACCCGGCCCGCAGATGAGAGCGCAGCAGGTGCTCATGGCGCACATTCGCCACACCATGAAGTTGGCATGGCCAACCATAAGACAAGCAGCATACACCTTCTCGAGAACCGCCAGCAGCGCGCGGTCGGCGTCCTGTGGCTGCCCGCTAATAATCACTATGCGCTCTGTGCAGGGAGGGGGCTCTGGGGGGGCGACCTTGACCTGCACAGCGTACTCCGCTTCGAATTGATTGATGATGTTCCCGTTGGAGCCAAGGAGCTGCGCAGCTATCAGATCGCTCACCAGCACCTTGTGGTACGCCGGGCCCTGCATCAAAACTGTGCGGGTGTCGCGCATGTACTGCAAGTTGCTGATGCGGGCCAGCTCATCCTGAGCTTGACTGATCAGTGCCGCCTTTGCCGAGTCCGACAAATTAGGCACGTTGGGCGCCACGCTAGCCACCCCCGCCTTCACTGGCTCCTTCTCGGGCGGGATCAAGATACTGGCGAGGGCCTGCATAGTAGATTCATCAAGATCCTCCCCCAATGGATCCTCCACCGGCTCCTCCTCCACAGGATCGGCCTTGGGCATACAGCTGTCATACTTGAGGTTACAGTAGTCCCTCAGGTTCTCCTGCTTTTGCAGCAGCGTCGCTACTGTGCACGCCGCATCCTGCACCTCCGGCAAACCACCTTCCAAGGTCAGCAGGCGCTCGCGCCCCCCTTGTTTCTTCATGTCTCTCCTGTCGCTGATGCTCAGTTTGGCCTTGCCTACTTTGCGCAGCTTGCGCAGGGGTTGATCTGCGCCTTCGGGTGTGTCCAGGCAGACTTCATGGGGGGCTATAAACGTAACCGTGCAGCTCCGCGGGCTGTCCCGGTGTTTCCCTGGCTCTGATATCGTCTGCAGAGCCTGTCTCAACATCTTGTGGAGTGCCTCCAGAGGTCCTTGCAGCAACAGCATGCGCCTATTGGTCTCAGGGAAGAACACATCCTTCGTTGAGAGGCGGCTCTTGCAGGCGTGGCTCTTCGCCATATTCGAGAGACCCCGGTTATCCACCCCTAACAAGATCGATACGTCGCGCTGCTGAGGCAGCAGCTTCACATAGCAGGGGCCTTCAAGGTCGGGGGGAAACGGATCCCCGAGGCTATTCTTGGTGGGATCAGTGGTGTTCACCACAGCCGGGGGCTGATAAGAGGGGCTCCTGTCCTTTCTGCGTTTCTTGTCGGCGCTGCGGCTCCGACTGCGGTGCCGCTTTGGCTCCTCCTCCGCCTTGTGTGAGTGGGAGCGCTTGTGGCTCTTTGTGTCTTTAGAGTGACTTTTACTCTCGTGGTGAGTCGCATCTGTCTCAGTTTTGTGCTTGCTGCTCGTGTGTTTCTGATCATCCTTGCTCCTCTTGTGGCTGGAGCTGTGGCCGTGACTGCTGCTGCTACTGCTGCTGCCGCTGCTTTGCCCCTGGCTACTGTGGCCGCTTTTGGGCCTTCCAGAGATACTGTCGCGCTCGGCATGTCCTCCCTTGCTGCTGCTCTTTGTGGACCTGCTAACCGTACTGCTGGTTGTGTGGCTGCTGGGCTTGTGGTGTTTCTTGGAGCTGCTGCTGCTACTACTGCTGTTGCTACTAGAGTGCTTGTCTTTGGAATGAGACCCGCTGGGTCGGTGACCTCTGCCGTCCGACAAAGCGACCTCCCCAGAACCCGTCATTGTCGCAGCAGCCGGAACTCAACAACGAGCAGGGACACGGAGACAAGAAGTTTGAGTATTCCCAGACAATTTGTGATTCGGCGTTGCTACTGAGCGATAATCCTTCCAGCTGCTTCAAAACTTTACCTGCCGTACGTGCACTCCGTCAATCGAACTAAACGAGTGTAGTACCTTGAGGACCTGTAGGTGATGCTTGCCCCAGCTGCTTATCACTCACGCCCAGGAAAACCAGCACAACGACGCTGCAGCCGGAGCCCCCTAGGGGGTATCCCCATCATGTCTTCCCCACGCTTCCTGGCAGAGCCCCTCCCTTCTATAAAATCGATACTCAAAAGTCGGTCAGGCCCGGCTTCCACTGACTTGCTGCGTCTAATTGTCGCTGCACTGCGCGGTGGCGGTGGCAAGTCGATGCGCCTGACCTGGCAGCTGCAGTTTGGAAACTGAATGCACAATGAAGCCGACGACGGAAATTACGTCAAAAAAGTTGTCATTCAAGGGAACTCTGGTGGCTGGCACGTCCCGGTGCCCGTGGGGATGAGAAGCTCGGGCTCGCCCTACAAAATAGAGGCTGAAGACGCGCTTAAAACAGAGCCTGAACTTGATGATACCTCAACCCAAACAAGAACAGTGCACCACAGCTTAGTTTTAAAGTAGGAAGCTATCTATTGTCACAACATTCCCCCTTTCGAGCAGCGTGAAGCCTCCGTCAACTCTGGAGCTTCCACTGCCTCCGCATGCTGCCGAGCCCTGGCGAGCCGATGCTTCATGTCTGCGATTGCAGAGTAATTTATTGATCAAATCGACTTTTGCTCGTCTGAAAATGCATTCGCTGGGACAATTTTGTGTTGTGCTTGTGCTGTTCCACTCCTGCCTTCCCATAAGTGACCGAGGGAGCCAACAAACCGAGGAACTCAAAACAGAACAGCTGAATGCGTGAGTCTAGAAATTGCTGTTATTTGTTGTTCTTTCTGCCGTGACTAAAGCCCCAGCCTAAGCAGAGATGGCGGTGCACCTGAACCGACATAAATGTTCACTGCAATCTGCGTGTCACGAGATATCTTGGTGATACGTGCACAGAAGCCCAAAACAGGGTGAAGTACACGTTTTAGTGGGCAGGTATAGCTCACTTTCTTTATTTTCATGCCACATGGCTAACTGGTTTCTGACAGGCACATGAACAGCGATAACAAAATTCGTCTGCGGGATATCTGTGCAAGGAATGGAAGTATGGACTTTCAGTGTGATAGCGTCTTCTTTTGACAGTGAATCTATGAAAGAGCAGACCTGAAGCAGCTCTGTCAGTACACAATCTGCTAAAAATACTGGGGAATCTTCGGAGGAGACAAGAAGTAGTAGAAAATTAGTTTGCCAAATAGGAAAGCAATTGTCTGGAGAATAGCAGCGATCTATCCGACAAAACTGCAACGTAGCTACTTCAGTCCGCCCAAACTTCACTGCGCTCCAGTATTTCTATATTGAAAAAACAGGATTCAAAGCACGTAGTTTACATGCTTTCTTATAAGAAGCTGAAGATTCAATTAGATTGGGGCCCTTCCGAGCTAGTGCCGCAAACCTAAAACTCGCTTAAGACTGAGCAGTACAATTAGTTTTCAGATTTATAAAACAATTAAAGGAGGCAAGCGCTGCGACACATAAATACAGATGACCCGACAGGCGAGCCTGCAGGAGTACCCACGCTGCGTGTAGCGTTTTGAGAGCGTGGGGACAAGCTAAACTGGGTTAGTTTCAGAAGAGTGTACCTCTGGTACCTCTCGGCGCTCACCCCATAGGGCGTCTGTACTGTGCGCAGATGCGGCGAAGTACTTCTCGTCATTTAGTGGCCTCAGATTTCTTAAGTAGCTTCCGACAAGTCCGAATCCAGTGTTTTCTGTCTTGGCAGTGTTTGGGTCCTGTTGCTCGAAGCTTTGGCCAGCTTCCACCATCTTCGGTGTCACAAACACGTAACTGGAAGTAAGACTGGGCCCTCCTGTATCAGTTGAAACAGTTGACGGTGCCGAAGCTTTTGCAGGAAACCTTGAGTTGATGAGTGGTTTTAATGCTTCTCCTTCAGATTTTTGCTGCATTACTGGGTGTGATGCAACTGCTTGAGCCGGCGTTAGGCGCTCCTTAGGGTTGATTTTCATGAACTTGGTTATTAAGTCGAGCACCATTGGTGGCATCTTATCCGTGCATTCTTGGTCGAATAGCAGAGCATCTTGGGGGGATTTATACAGTGACATGAGCCTGTCACTGGGAGGCAGTGAGCGGAACTCCTTGGAAAGTGGCAGATTAAGGCACCAAAGGGAGTAGATTGTCATTCCTAGTGGCCACGAGTCCATGGTATATTCAGCCGGTGCCTCTTCATTGATATTGGCAATAATCTCAGCCAACTCCGGGGCTGCGAAGGCGATGGTATACAATACGGGCATCACCGGCGATCCCACACGCTTTGCACCATCAAGATCGGCCGCCATGACACTGCCGTTCTCGGTGAGAAGAAAATTTTGGGGCTTGATATCGAAATGCACCAGTTGGAGGCTGTGCAAGTCGTTGACAGCTGTAACAACCTGCTGCGTTAGAATCATCAGCACTTCGCGGTCTGCGGGGCGATTGTTGAACAGCGAAGCAGAGAGATAGACCAAGTCCATGCGGAGTCGTGGATACAGGACAATCGCATTCAAGATCTGCTTTTTGTTGGGAAAGTCTAGCACAGCTGGAGCATTACGCTTTGATATGACACAAAGAGGAAGCGAAAGATGCAGAGTGTGGAGGGCTGTAGCAGCATCCATGTTTGGGGGTAGATAATTCAATATTTTAAGCTGGTCTTTCGCGATGTCCATTGTGTGTTTTTCGCTTTGCTGAATGGCATAGATTTTGCCGGCGTACTGAGCACCATGCCTGCTGGTAAGGGAGAACACGTACCCAAAGTTGCCAGCTCCGAGCAGGGCACCACGCCTAAGAACTATGCTCTGGTTGTAGCCCACACAGTCAAAGGTTATGTCTTGATCTCTAGGAAAATGCGCATTGAGCCCTTCCTCTACTGCCAACAGTCTCCTGTCCGTCTTTGGAAGCGGCAGCCGGGAAATGGCCTTCGCCACTATAGGCGAACCGTGGCCTCCAATCAGATTGTCTTTCAGTTCCAACTTGCAAGACATTTTGGGCCTGAATAAGAGCTTCCTGATTTCCCCAGTAGCTCTCAGCGCGGCTGCGCCCAAGGACGCGAAAGGTCGTCCAATGGCCTTAAAAATTGAAATGGGACTGCTTGTGCCCTTTCCCGATTCTCCGCTTTTGCGAGAATTTGAGCGAGAGCCTCCTTTCTTACGTGATCCAGGTGGGGAAGCACTGAGAAGAGCAAATGAAGCGTTGGCTCTCTCCCCGAGTTTCATATCTGGAGTCCTTGTAGAACGCCAGAGCTCGTAGTCGTTGATGTCATACGAGTTTTCTTCAATGTTTGCAAGCCCATGTAGTGGAGAGTTGTAGTTGCCGGCCTGCTCTTGCAGGGAGTATGGACGGTTTTTCCAATCATTGTGGCGTGACCGTCGGCTGTGATGCAGTAGAGGCGTGTCGTTTCCTTTTTGCTGAGCAAAGCTCAAGCCTTCGTAGGCATGGCCAAGTACTTGGGAAGTGTAGCCATTCAAGGGGTTCTCCGAACTTGAAGGGGCCCGGTGACACTCGACCGTAACACCGGCGACGGTGGCCGCAAGGACGACCGTGCGAGCAAAGCACACATTCATGGTGATTTAGTCGATATTTAAGAGCAAAACATTAATGTTCACCGGTTGAAATGAAGCCCTTAATATATGTGCTCGTGTTGTGAATCCAGGCGGCTGGCTCATGTCATTAGGCTGGTGCCGATGGAGCGCGAACAGCCATCCAGTTGCCTGCTGGAGACACGACGGCACATCGCGTGGTAAAGGCTGTTCTAGCCATTCACCCCAAATGAAAATAATAAAAATGCTAATAACATAGTGAGTGTCTTTTTCAGTTTTCTTTCATGAAGTAAGGGTTCACAAAATATGAGTTAACTTGGTGCACTGAGCTCTTTCGGCAGCGGTTTGGTCTCGAAGTTTCGAGCAGACGGCGGAAACTGAATAATGTCGCATCACTTTTTTGCTCCTAACAGGTGGACGTCCACATTGAAATGTAAATGCCGCTTATTACGTGCCAAATGGGCTGGATAATCCCACGTTTTTTACATGTCGGTCCCTTCGGCGTACGCCGATGGTCCCAGAGGCTTGACAGCCAGAACACCTGCGCAGTATGCTCGCCCTTCATGAAAGCAAAGCTACTGCTACAAGAAGCCTTTTTCACAGTTAAAATTGCCAAAATACACTAAGAATTTCAGATAACATGGGGAATAAAATGGCACATTTCTGCGCAGTCAGTGCCGGCGGTGTAGGTGACCCTCAGCAAAGGAACACGGTAACCATGTAGCTGCTTACAACGGACTATCGTTTTCTCAAGTCGTAGGTAGCATCAAACAGCTGTTCCTATCAATAAGGAATGGTCATTCTCGTGAACGACTGCTTCCACCTATTGAAGTTCTTGCGGAGCACCGCTCGAGCAGGGGCAATGTGCACCAAAAGCAAAACAGGGCACTGGACACTTCGAATAAGCAAACCACCAAAACTTGGAGCCATTAAGGCATCAGGAACAGCAGCTCCTCGCTACCACCCGTAAGTTAGATGCGTGCTAGTATCCCAGCAAACGTGCTCACGGATGCACACATGCACTTAGTGCCTTCCCCTCCTTTCCTGAGAACTCCCTTTAATGAGCATAACTGGCTCACGAACATGTACACGAAACTACAATTGAACTACTTCATCGAAGTTCTCACGCACCACAACGAACATTCAGTTCTTCTGCACTATGCACTAAACCGGCCCCATTATCCTTAAACTATACGGAATTTGGGAGAGTCACATCCAACCACACATTTGTTAAACAATTAAAACAGAGTCCTCGCTTGGCGGTCCGCTGTACGCGAAAAAGCAGATAGCCGTAGCTCAACTTCGCCTCGTACAACGGACAAGCATCAGCACGTCGTTTGTCCACGTCTACGGGAAGCAGATTTCAATACCCCCTACAAGATCAAGATCAGTGACAACTCCAGTTTGGGCAGAGACAGCCCACACTATACAATGGATGCACCCTACGCCCTACACAGCTGACCAGCTAAGGCGCATTGCTTCACCGAAGCAGAAGTAAAACTTCTTGGCAAGACTTTCAATAGCCGAAACGTGCTGTGCTGCAAATAGGAAGTGCACTTTTTTGTTTGATTCCGTTCTTTTGAAGTGAAGCCACCCTCAAGTGATGAGGCTCCTCTCGAACTCTCACTGAACGGCTATGTAGAAGTATTCGCGTTTCTGGGCGCTCCATCTAGCAGTTTTCATGTTTCTGATCTGTCCAAGAGTTAATAAAAAGGACTGTAAGCCGCGTCTTAATGCGACTCGCAAAACTTTTGCCGAGGAGAGGTGACAAGCGTTAGGTCATCACCAGCTTATACGGATTGGGCAGAGCTTCAGTTGGATGGAAGGCCAGGGCCAAACCCGCACTGCGGACAGCAACAAGATTATGTGTTTCTACTGTTCGTAACTTGGCATAATCAGGGCGCAAAAATCCCAGCAAATCTAAATGCTGCCCCTGCTAGAGCTGAGAAGGCTGGCTGCCTTCTATCTATTTTTAGTGAAGGAATGACCGACAGAGCTCCAAGCTCACCATAGGACATGGCACCCAGCCAAAGTCATGCACAGCGTCACTCCGTCTGCAAGCTCTAGCACGACCTGCAACAAGAGCAGCAATGCGGCGCCACTGGAATTTAGAAAAGTAGGCAGAACAGGGAGTAGCTGCGCTTTCAAGCAAAGCATCGAACCGTGAGGTGTATACCAGCGCACAAACACTGACTGAAGTATGCTTTAGACTTCTACGTATGCACTAGTGCAGCCAAAACTATAAAATTTGTGCAATTTGGCCCGGATGAGACACGAAGTGACTGTGTCATGCCTTGGTGAGAACACATATGCACGCGGCGGCGCAAAGCCTTGCCGCAAAGAGCAGCGAAAAGACAGGCCCAAAGTTCTTGTGGCCAAACAAGTCCGAGGTGAGGGATGGCAGCACTGAAAACAGTCCGCCGTGGCATGCGTTAAGTAAGGCAAGCCTGCGGCAAAATTACACACGCACATATCGTGCCCACGGACGAGTTACCGCGAAAGATCTTGCACTCGGCAGTGTTTCGCCCTCCAGATGGCACCTAAAACTCACCACAGCGCGAAATCTCGAGGGGAAGCCATACTGCGGCTCATGAACGTTACCAAGAGCGCCGCCATGCAAAGATTCATAATGATCTGCAGTAATCACAAACGCTAACGTCGAAGCATGACCATGCTTGCCAAAAAGAATAAAGAGACGGAATGCAGCAGCTGCGCTGTACTCCCAACTGCTCCATCAAAATGGAAGTGCAGGTGAAGCTTACGAGAGCGCGCTTATTACCAGCTTTGTTGCCGACATAGCCCCAAACTAGACGCCCCGCTACGCACAAAGCGCCTGCAACTGCGCCAATTGTGCTTAGGTGCAAGTCTGTTACCGACTGCCAGCTTTGGAGACCGTCTGTCAGCGTTGGGGCGACGTTAAGATCCGGCGTATCGACATAGGAGCTAACAGAAGCATGGTGGATGAAGACAAATGGCACAATCTTCCACATGTACGCAGCTACAAGTACAGACTGCCAAGAAAAGAACAGCATCATGAACAACAACCAGAATGACGAAGAGCTGCAAAGGTCCTGGGGTGTCAGCACGAAGGAGGATAGCAGCGAAGCCGCCGTGGCAGGTGAGGGCGCTGCGAACAAGGAAGCGACACAAGAGCACGAGAAATATAAAGCCGGAGAAGGCTCGTTATCTCTGAGTTGCAACCGCCACTTTTGAAAGCAGCACACTTTCAATAAAGACCCACAACGGATCTCTTCAATCAGCTTCCGCCGTTCATGAGAGTCCATTGGCAGCGGCGGTGGGTCAGATAAGAGCGCAGCGCCCAAGGCCTGCATTAGAGAAAACGCCAATAACCAAACGTCAAAAACGTCTCCATGCAGAACAAATCAAGTGCAGTGTTTCTGTCGATAGACTACAGACGCACCTGAAGTGCCAAGCATGCACCTGCCATCAGGAGGAACAGTGCTGGCAGGCGTTGCAGCACAGCTGTGTCGGACACATAGACTTCAGGCACTGCAGCAGCAGCACACAATGTAGCGCGATCGAAGCACAAGTTTTGTATGCATAACAAAAAATGCCACTACACTGCAGTGCCTTTGCAACAATATCGACCTGCTTAGCTTATCTCTTACCTGCCAAGCCATCTTCCGCTCCTCCAGGTGAGACAAAGGAGAGCAACGAGTGTTGCGTATTGCGAAAAAGTAGCAAAGAATGTATTGGGCACAGCAGACAGACGGACAAGCTGCGCCCAAGGAATATCACGCAGCTCACCTACAACGCACAAGCCATATGGCAGACTAGTGCATATGCACTTGGCTAGTACACCGGCGCGCCAAGCTAAAAGCTCATCAGCATACGAAATTCTTAGGGCTCGGTAAAAGCTCCACTATGAACATATATCCTATTTGCGCACTGTGCCTTTTCGATCTGGTTGCCACTCCAGAGCGCAAGTGAGCGGCACAGGGTAGCAGAGGCCGCTCCCAATGGCAGTGACGACGCCAAACGAGAGGCTGCAAGGAACAGGAGCATGCAACATATATTAAGCTCCAGTTTTTTCAGCACTTTGAGTTCTCCTCACGCGAATTGGCAAACAATCGGACCGGAGAACCGAAAATAATGCGCCCTGTCTCACCAGAAAAGGAAGCAACTATGGAGAGTCAACGCGGACATGACAAGACCAATACTCATGACAGATCCACCAAGAAGGGTCGCCCTGCGGTAGCAGAAATCAAAGCAGCGCAAGACTAACATGCTAACGCTTAAACAAAAAATGACACGCAAGACCACAGCTTCACTTGTGGAGCAACTGTTGCACTCAACTATGGACATATTCACAAGATGTAGACCAAAAAGAGCTGAAAAATATACACAATACTTGTGCAAATATGGTGCCTCCGCAATAATGCTGCACGAAGAGACGAGCACTCCAAGAAGACACCGTCAACCATTGATGCTCGGAAGCAGTCAGGGAAAGGCAGCGTTCAACAAACCGTGCAGTATACAGACTGTCTCCCAACGGGTACACGCATGCATCTACTTTGGGGACAAACGAAGGCTACGCGGAACAGCAGCTGCGCAGCAACAAAGCTCCGCAGTGCTCTGTTTCTCCCGGCTCACTTAGTGGGTCCTAGGGCTCTGTGAAGCCTTCCGCCAAAGAACCCTGCTATGCCCTGGACCAGCACCGCGGAGACATACAACACAAGCCCATCCTGTAAAAGACATGTGGGCAACACACGCATGGTAGAGCCAGTAAGACAAAAACCCGTAGGTAGAGCTCAAGCTAATGACGACCTTCTACTCTGAACCAAACTGAACCAAGACGTACGTGGTAGCGGATGGTAGTAGATGGCTGTAGTAGTCGCATATACGCAATAATTGAAGGCGCTATATTGCCGAAGGCGTGTAGACTTCCTGAAATGATGCGAAAGTGATATGAATAAACACCGAATCCCCCCATTTGTCTTTCTTGACTGACAGTTGCACACACGACGCGTATCCCCCATTGACACTTCGTAGGAACACTGGAATCCGTAATTCATGAATGTATTTCCTTACCAAGAGTCAGGTGGATAAGAAAGGCTCCTACTAAGGCCATGTGAGCGCGATACTTGGACGCGCCCACTGTTGCCTGTATCAACTCATATTGCAGCAAACTCAGAAAATGGAGCAATGCGAGTGACAAACTGAACTGCGATTTTGCGTGTGCAAACGATGATTAGAGAGCTGATGCCGCGCTTGACTTGCCTTTGGACATGGTGTACCGACGCCCTCGCCATACATTTTAGGTCTCGACTGTTTTTCACCTGCCCAGGCAAATACGAAGCACGATATCCAGACTCCAAGAGCTGTAATTGAGAACTTTCGCGACCCCTCCACTACACAGAGAACGTCATGTCCTTCTGGCGTGGCTCATGACCCGACTTCACCAGGCCTCTTCTTGTGCGTCTTGCTGTTGGGATGCAAAACGTGGCAATTTTACTAAATACCACCACCCTTAAAGAACGGTATATCTTCCGAATCAACGATAAGTGACGCTCGTGGTGGCGCCGACAATCGCTGAAGGCATCGTCAGGTGTGGCGGGTGGAGAAGCTAAACCTTTCACGTTGTTTCGCGGACACACACAACAGCTGTGTACATACACGCATTAAATCAGAAAGACATGAGCAATGAGAATATTTTGGAGAGCTTTGATCAGGTCCTCCCCACTGTAGGAGATCGAGGCGAATTGTGGATGCGAGATGCTTAGTCTGTAAGGGCTCCAGCTACAGTGAGCCTAAAATTGATGAGAAAATGCTTAGCAAAGTATCAAAAGGGCATTACGAATACGTTTAGGTGGAGTTTTCGCAGTTTCATAGCGGTATTTCCGTCTACTCCTAGCGAGGCTCCAACACAAGGATTGGGGCTGGGCATTCCAGTATGCAGAATGCAGCGGCAAAACTGAAAACAGTAATTCAAAAATATTTATGTTGGGGCTTCATGGCTACTGTATTTTTTCATGTGTTTCATTTGGTAGTCTGTAGTAATGTCGCGGTTAATGCGGACTCGGCTACGACGATATGTACTGACTCTGTAACCATTCAGTTCAGCACAAGTAGACGCTGCTTCCGGATTTTTTAGCCGTATTTAATTATTTGCACGCAGTCTGCTTGAGAGCCATATAGGCTATTCACGGAACGAGGAAGAACGACTGGACATGCGAAGCTTGCAACGGCCCTCGACCTGAAACTTCAAGTACCGTGGAAGCAAGCAGAAAGCGCTCAATTCGCAGTACTTTGAGGTCTTGGGTTGTAAAAGAGCATTTTAAGCTTTTGTCGGTGTGTGGCTCATAGAACCCCTAGAGGTATACCTATTGCTACGCGCTGAAGGAGGACGTTGCCGTGGGCAAGATAACATTTTTAAAACACCTAAGCTATCAAGATTCCGACGGCACATGATCACACATCTACTTTTGGTCCTTCGCTCCGCCAAGTGCCGATGGGAAAAAGTACCTTGAAAGGAGACCCCAGTAATTAGTCTCCCCGTAGACAGCTGCTGCATATGTGTCGACACTGAGAGTGACTCTGTCGCAACCACACACTCTGTGCCGCTGCTGTATAGGGCGTGGTGGACAGGCTAATGTTTTTTGGGTGCTTTCAGACATCGGATTTTCCTTTATCAAGGTGTTTTGCTCTAGAGCTGTTTAAGGTCATCGAACACGGTAGTTGGAAGTGCAACAAAGGTAGCCGGCCAGAGGAAAATATGTACAAGAGAAGCCACGATTGACGTTCTACAAGTTGACGCTACTCTGGGATTTTGCGAAGTGCCCCATTCTCTAAGAAAATGCTAGCTCGCAACTGCCACACACTTCGAGACTTCGGGAGGCGTGATTTGATTGAGCGATATGCATCTCCGCTCCCAGTCTGCCCCGGACATGGTTGCTTAACGAGTATCCAGTAAAAATCATCCAGATAAAAAGCCACCAAGGTGAACAACAAAAAGCCAATTCAAGGAGCCACAGAGGCTGTGGCTTCTTGCATTGGTTTTTGGCGAAGCAACCACCTGCTCGCACCTTCAGTATCCGGGGACGTGGCATATCTGCTAAGCATTCATGTCGCTCAACACATGACCGCCAAGTTGGAACTCTTACGAAGAATTTGCATGCATGTTGGCACAATTTATTGTGTGAAGAGCTCGCGAATGAATGCCGGAGTGTGTTGTGTGGGGTGGTTACGGCGGCGGCTTTTCAAATCAGTGTTGTTGGCCACACCTGTGTGAAGCATTTCCGTGTGCTGGAGCCTTGTGTAGTTTCACTACCGCCCCCCTCCTGCACATACGCCCAAACAAGGGGATCCTATTCCCTCTATATACATAGTCACTGCAGAGAGATTACAGCTCAGTGAGCAGTGGCTGCCAGACGAATGTGTTTTCAGTGTGCCTAGCCGTGGTATGGCAGGACTAGGGATGAGGTGAGGTCGTGAATGCTTTGCGGCGATTTCCTGATGAAAGATATTTTAACGGTCTGGTCCTGGGACGCAGCTGGCTTACACTGCATCAAATAGTCTGGTTTGGTATTTCCAGTCTGACGGCTTCACAGCATCCGTGAATGGCGGATAGTGTGGTCTACCAGTAATGTGCATTAGCAGAACGGCAAAAGGCAGCCAGCCAGATGTTGCCTGACTCAAGACTCGTGCATGCAGACATAGAATTTCAAATGGCTCTTCCGCTGAAGAGTTAATGACTAAGCAAAAAGGATCACAGATTTATCTGTGTCATATTTGTGAGTGGGAACGTTGTGTTGTGTGAGCGCGCCTTGCCTTTACTCATTTGCAGAGACGAGAGCCACCCTCCGATGGCTCTTATTTCTTGCAGCTTGCTCATCAATTTTTTCCGGCGTGCTTGAACCGGACACATTTCGGCCGATAGATACGAATAAACGGGGCCCTGCAGCAAATGAACCAATGCAAACCTTCAAGAGTTATGTCGCATGCAAAGCACGAATGCTTGCCGCTTGCAAAGTGCCCCCATGGGAGGACCATTAGCCGCAGAGTGGAAAGCGTGTCGGGCGAACTGTGTTGAAATGCATATCCCTCTCTCGTGTGTCAAGGAGCAATACTGAGCCGCCTGTGCAGTGATGCAGCGCGGATTGAAGCATAACTCCAAGGTTTGGTACGTCCATCATGCGACTCGCTTGAAGCCTCCTTCTTGTACAGTGCATATACAGAATGATGATCTACCGGTCCAGGAACCGGATACATGCAAGCTTCGTCATTTAGCGCCAATCGCTCATCCAACGAAGAGAGTTTTCATCAATCCGGAAAAGAAGCCATAGTTTCTTAATTATGGCTCCTCTCCCGGATTGGTGAAAATGCTCTCGCCCATGCCTTTCCTGCAGGTGATTCAAAAACGCTCACTTGGTGCTCCATGCTTCTGTCGAGTCTGAAGCTGCTGTGACTCGCCTTGTGTTAGATAGTTGCTCGCTTAAGAATTTGCAAGCATTGCTGTATGACACAGCCATCTAGGCATGAACGAGGAAACGACACTCACTGTGCTGCTGTCTGACTTGCCCTCCTCCCTGCTCTCCCAGTAGTTGAGAAGAGAGGTCACTTTGCAGTGGTATGGCGTGCACACATTTTTGCTGCAATCAGTTAATTTCTGCTGGCTATTACAAGGTGTCAATAAAGCACTGCCTAAGGCACTTTTTTCGAAATTTGACTAGACTCCTAGCTGAATCCTTGAGTGATTTTCTTCGCGAAACTGTGGTAGCTGGCGACACTGGACTGTGTCTACAATAAGTAAATACGACCTCAAATGTGCCTCAGGAGCTTCGCAGTACGCCAGTAAGGATTTCAAGCCACCGTCTTGCTGACTGCACCTGGACAGTAAAAATGGAGCTGTACCAGCTACAAGTGCGTAGACTAGGCCAGGAAATGAAACGCAACAGACCAAGGATTTGACTGTTATATGCTTGCCAAAACACGTTTCTGTAGAAAGCGTTGTTACGGAGGTACCTTACGATGCTTGCTCTGAAGCGCCCTGGCGCCTGACTCGAAGGTCAGTCTCAAACACTCTTATGGCCTGCGCTCATCAGCCAATTGAAACCTTAAGTGGAGTCCCTGACCAATTTGCAGAAGGTTACGCTTCCCCCCAAGTTATTTGGTGGTGCATTTAAGACTGAGAAAGCGGCGGTGTTAAATTCTCCAACAATTCGTCAATGCTAACTTGCGTCTGCCACTTTGGCTGTAAGCCAAAGCACATCAGCAGGAAATCCAAGATGAGCTGCGAGGCCTGTGAAGTGCACAAGAAGACCCAGAACACTAAGCTAGATAACCTCGTAACAACAAAACTGGTGAGGACCACTGAGGCCCCTGTAATGATAAAAGCGACGAGCCGTGGCATCGCACATCACGAAGCAACCAGCATGTTAAACTGAGGATAACTGCTATAATTCAAGTGAGGGCGCTCACCTCCGGTCCGGCCAGAACATCGTTAAGTAGGATGCTGATTGACAAGTTCATTTCGGGGAAACAAAGGGCTACAGAGCCCCCAACATCGCCGTGACCGAAGCCCACCACTCCACGCGGCTTCAGGCCCAATGTTGCTCCCCATGGATGCGACGAGGAGAGGCCCCTGTCGCGAAGAAGTGCTTCCACATCATTCTGAAAAACAGGCCCAGCGTTGGATCCGAAACTAGCAAAAATATTGCTGTCTCGTGATCGCCTGCTTCGCCTAGACACATATTCAGCTGTACTCGGCTTGCGGCTGTGCAGTAAAGTAGCCCCCGCTTGACTGCCTTGACCTAGCCGGATCCCACCCCAGCCAGGCGGAGACAGATACAGACACTCATAGAGCTGGTATCCCAAGCCCCATGTTCTGCTGCCTCCCCCAGTAAGCAGAAGTGCTTCTAGAGTGGGGTCCACAGTGTGCGCAACACGAGCAGCATCAAGAAGAGGCTTGCTGATTATTCTTCCTTCACCTAATGCCGCGTAAAACTTTGCAAGCGCTCTGGCGGTGCAGCGACAATTGGTTGGAGGGATCAACTGATTCACTATGCGAAGGCTATCGTAAATAAGGGGGTCCATGACGTGTGGCTTCGTCTTTATCAGCTCCAATACCGAGACCCGTGGAGCCGAGCCAGGCGCAGCGGGTGTAATGCACGCACTGTCCGAATCAGACTCTGGAGTCTGTAGCCCCTCTGTAAGAGCATCGCTGTGGGACAGAGCACCTTCTTCCTCGGATTTCTGACGCTCATCCTCTGCGTGCCTGGCCGCTCTTGCACGTGAAAACACATCTGGCAAGCTTTCTGCGCTGCGTGTACTAGAAATTTTCACTTCGCGAATTTGCTCAAGAGGCCCTGAGTTGCCCTTCATGTTTCGAAGACGGCAACGTCGTTGCCTCATGGCTGACGCAATGGAGCGCCTTGTGTGACTGTCTTTTGAACTGGGCACGCCGTCTCCCTTCGTAGATTCCAGCCTTCCCTTTGTTTGCTTTAGTCGCTGCAGCACTTCTTCTTGCGTCATGGGACTGAAAGAAATCTTCCTGCGAGCGGATGTCAGCCTCCAAAAGAATGGAGTGTCTGCTGTCACAATCTCAACTTCCTTTGGGAACGCAGAGAGCTGATGAACCTTCTCGGAGTTTTGAGTGCCGTGCGTGAATGTAATGCTGCTGCATTTGCTCCTGTCAGAAGCTGCATCATCTACTTGAAGCATTCGACGAGAAGAGTCCGTTTCACCTATCACTCTACTTTCCAGTGGACGGTTGAAAACTGAGAAGTCACTGTTGTTTTCCGTTCTTTGACGTGCCCTCTCTGAGTCTGACAACGGGCTCCGTAAACTCCGGAGTGAATTGTTGCTGTTATGACGGCTACGTGAATCCTCGTGGTCTTGGACTTCCCTATTGCTACTGCCAGCTTCAGGAGTGTCTACGCGTGAAGTCTGCGAGCCAGGAAGCAAGAATGAAGGGCTCAGTTCAGTGGGAGAGAACTGCTGAGGTCCTCCACTCAAGCAGCTAGGATACGCCAACGGGGAATTCGCAGACTGAAAAGTTCTTGGTAGCCCAGAGTTCGTTGCTGCCGAACCGCTACTTGAGTACACTGTAACGATCCTTTCCGCCAAGGGAGGTTTCTCTTCTCCGGAATGAGAAGACGGATGCAGCTCCAAACTAGAAGTCACATGCAATGCACACTGAGTGCTGGGCACAGTCCTCGAGTTGTCACTGGTTGCCTGCCGCAAACTTGGGCTGCAAGGCGTGCTCGAATTCAACAATGGTGTCGCTTTCTTGTTTTCCAGCAACGCAGATGACGTCGTTTTCTTGCTTTCCAAAAACACGGATGCAGAAATTTGTGATGGCTGGTCAGCAGAGGAAGTCTGTTCTGCCTCCTGAGGCAGCCTCATGAAGATCTCGTCTTCGAGGCCAAGGGGTTCCAGGAGCCGTTCTCGTATGAAAGCATCTATAGAAACTCCCGATACGCATCTCACCAACTCGCTGACAGCCCACCCGTATGTGAGGTAAGCGTATCTTCCGCAGGAACCAGGGGTGCAAGCTGGTGAAGCGTCCTCTACTATGCGTACCATTTCGCTGTAGTCTGCAAGTCGAGATAGTGTAAGATCAGCAGGCAAAGCTCGGTGAAGACCCGCTTGATGCGTCAGAAGCTGCTGCACCGTAATGCCTCGCTTGCCATACCGAATGAACCCATCCCACCAACTTGAAACGGCATCATCAAGCTCCAACTCGCCACTACTCACGAGCTGTAGCAAGGCAGTGCTCAAAATCCCTGCAGTTCACAGCACG
Source organism: Eimeria necatrix (assembly GCF_000499385.1). NCBI lineage: Eukaryota > Apicomplexa > Conoidasida > Eucoccidiorida > Eimeriidae > Eimeria > Eimeria necatrix. The sequence goes on from NW_013654345.1 coordinate 67,057, forward strand.
ACAGGAATGCAAAGGTACGTACGTAAGCTGCGTACAGTTCATAAATCGAAGGCAGCGCAGATGTACATACATAGGCTACGTAAAATGACATGGTACACTTGCGCCACGATGCCCATGAGGTAGGCGCAGCCCTGACAATCCTGATTTACTCGGTTACGTTAACAATGAGACGCATAAGTAAATATTCACCTTTGGTAGTGCAGTAGCCGCAAAATAACGAGTCACGAGTGACCGGACGCGTATCCACAGGTCCCATCTGGCCAATGGCTGCATCAATAATCATCTCTCCTTGAAAACAAACTGCAACTTGGCATCCAAGAACCAGCTTCTGCTCCACAAGGCGTCGCAGCAGCCGATTCAACCGCTGCTGCAACGAACTACACAACGACCGCACAACCGCCTCGCAAACAGCATAATCCCCACCACAAAAAACACCATTGAGCTTGCAACACCCGAGTATGGATGATTTATTTATTCAACAATATAGAGAACCACCCTCACACATGTGTACAAGCTATGGAGCTATATTTACAAGATACAGGATGACGTGCCGTACCACTTGGCAGCTCCCCTGCCTCCCAGAAAATAATTGTATATGAGAGGACTCGGCGGCTGGTAGCGATTAAAGAGGCACTCCTGCGCTCGACGGACCATTATCTCTAGGAATGGAATGTGCACTTGCAGCTGAACACAAAGGCCATGGAGGAGGGACGCGACGCGCACAAAAAAAATGATGTCCTTCGGCCAGTCTTCAAGCGGATTTGCTGAGATTGGCAAACGGAGAGCACATACAACAGCCGTCCTTCGCCAAAATAGCATCTACGCAGTGTGTACGCACGATTTAGCAGCTCTGCCTGCAGGTGCATCTCTAAAGACTCCTAAACGAACAATGAGAGAGCTTCTAGCCTGGGGCATAAAACAAATGTCAAAAGCCCTGCGAGGCATGGAACTGGATTAGGTGCAGCTTTTACCTTCCTGAATCTTTTTTCGATTGATGCCCGCCTTAACGGCTGCCTGCACAGTTTCGCCCGCTGCCTTGTGCAGCTCCTCAGTCTCTTTCTTTTCAACTTCCCCTTGCTGTAAATAATATCACATACGCATATTGAGCAGTGGAGTGACTGCCGCCCTTGCTGCAAAAGAGTTGACGTAGGCACCAAGCAGAGCCATGGTATGCGAAGGTGGACTAGCTCCTGCTATGGCACGGCGAATTGACAGACTAGCAGAAAGCAACTGACCCTGAATGCCACTCTCAGCGCCTCCATGTAAATCTCCGGATCTACCACGGCACCTTTTTTTTCCTTAAACTGGAAACCCATGTGCTCAAAAGCCTCCATCAAGCCCATCACATCCATTGACGCGACAGAATAAACCTGACAGAACCAGTAGCGCCCAGAGTAGATATAAAATACAAATGGAGCTCGCCACCAACACTTTTCAATTTGCCGACGGAAACCTTGGTGGGCAGAGCTCACTAGTTTAGAAAAGGCAGTCTGCCCCTTTGAGTCAAATTCTTTTACAAGCCCCCAGTCCAGAATCACTGGCTTTGCCTCTTTCGTCACAGGGTCAATAGACACCAATATGTTTCCCGGGTGAGGATCTCCGTTAAACAGCCCGTCGATGTGGATTTGGTAGGCGAAGCTGTCACACAGCTTGTACATTAGCTCCCGTCGGTCAACGCCGTACAGCTGGAATGTGTGGCAGCCAACGCATCACATTAAAATGGACACCTAGAAACTACTACGAAGCAAACTACCGTTATCAGCATATACCTTGGTAGCTACATATTTGCGCAGGATTGTCTGCCAATTTAAAAGCTAAGAGATGTGTATACATTTTTTATCTCCATGGAACACTGAGACGCTGCTACGGCTGTGACACAAAGTAAAGCAGTCCAGCTTACATCAAGTTTCGCTGTGTCGGTCACCTTGAAGCCTTCAATGTACTCCATTACCATGACCGACTTTGTCACCAAGTTCGAGTAGCACTTGGGAATGATTACCCCTATGCCCGAGCGCTGAGAAGGACACATGCTGGTACAGTTTCGACAAGTGTAAAGACGATGGCGGCCTAAGCTAACCACAACCGCCAGGAACAAAAGCTCTCGTATACATATCAACTGTTTCAGTACCCGCACTGCATGGCTTGTGCTGCAAAATGCACAAAAATAATAACAAGTTTCTGTGTGGGAGATCGGAGAATGTGGTGTTCGCTTGTGTTTGGAACCGCTCACCTCAGCCGATTCGAATGCCCTTTGCTGATGAGCGTATTCAAACCTAAAGTCAAGTTCTTTGCTGGCAGCCTTCTGCCACTCTTCCAGAATTGGTGCCAAGTTCATTCCTTGCTCGAGCATCCCGAAGGCTGCAACCAATCGAAAGTTCACAAGTTTGGGGTGTCAACGCAGATCGACAGTGGCTGTAGCCGACAGTGGATGTAGCCCACTGCCAACACAAAATGTTTAGGATTTCATGTAACGCAGCCGCTACACACAGGAGAAAGAAGAAGAATGAAAACGCTACGTTCAATTCTTCTGATGGCCACAGCATTTTGCACAAACTTCCGAGCTCACCCCATGACAACTGTTTAAGGTTCGCCATGTCGTGCATTAAAAGTGATTCAACATCGGCGTGTTGGACCTTCACCACTACTGCAGTTCCATCAAGTAGCCAAGCTCGGTGAACCTGCCCAATGCTAGCAGAAGCAAGCGGTTTCTCATCGATCTTCGAGAAAATTAAATTCAAATCGCCTGAATAAATAGCAGACACACTTGCCAGAATGTAAAAGCTCGAAATCTAGGGGACATATTCATGCCGGAACGCAAATGTCCAAGGGGTCGTAGTTTCTCCTGACTCAGTTCACTAATTTTTAGCTCTTCAACGACAGTCATGCTTTCTGCAAAGCCTATCCCCTCTCACCCAGCTCTGTGCGTAGGGTCTTCTCGATAACTTCAAATGGCGTCGTCGGCATCATATCTTGCAGCTTGATGAGGTGGTGAATGTACTGCTGAGGCAGCAGGTCGCTCCTTGTGCTGAGGAACTGTCCAACTTTTACCCACCAGCCTAAGTGAGCAACCCACACAGTCACAGAACACGCGAAGGCATGAGAGAGGATACTACGCAACGGAAAACAACTGTTACACAACTGAAATGATAAACGTCTAGACGTGCAATCCGCTGAGTTTTAAGACGATGCTCGTCACATGTAGTGGATGCTGACAGGCTGCATCGTGGTAGCGGAACAAAGCACACATGCATTGATTTCCCTCGTACCCTTCAGTTCTTTTATGTTGTCCCACACGAGGTTTGCAAAGTGTTCATGACGCTGCTCCCAGTAAGCAGCCTGTTTGTCCTGAGGAAGCGCGCGGCTGCGTGCCTGTGCAACCTTCCATCCCAAATAAACGTTAGACCAACACCACAGCGTCTGAAGCACATTCATAAACCAAGGCAATTTCTGTTGCTGTACCAATACCAGCCATGTACAACTCCTACGTGACGCTATAGGCAGTACCCCCGGGCGCTACAATTCACAGTACCGGCTGGTTGCACCGACAGGGCTATGGAAAGGACCGTAAAAACCCAAATCGACTTTCGAGCTCACTGTCGCCTACTGTAGTGTCACACTACATCTATTGAGGAGCATGGTCTACCAGGGTCGGCACATACCCGCCACTTCCTGTTCCAATTTTCCATCTCGCCAGCAGCGTTGGACCTCAAATGCGGAGGCCTCCACGGTATCCCTGCTATTGTTCCCCACTCTGTTGAGTTACCTGCACTTTACAGATCTATCTACTGCTGACGCTGATGCGGCACCCTGACCGCCAGCATCGCTGGAAACCGACTCGCTGAAAGCAGATGTTGTATGCATTACAGAGCATGTGCAGCGGACTCCAAAACAGGCTTGGAAGTGGAGCAAACTCCGTCTTTTCACTTCATCAGTATACCCACAGGAGGTCGAAGAAGCTAGAAGACGGCTAGTCACAGCTTCCGTCCCCCTGCCTGGATCGAAGCCCCTAAACGGTAAGCAAGCATGAAGTGAAGTAGTCACTTTCGCGGCTTCAGACAGGTTTGTTGGAGAAGCAGCTCACGAGAGGAGGTACTGCAAAAGCTGAAAGCCAGCAATCAACGGTCTGGTCTGTTTGATGGGCGGTCCCCTCATTCCTGAGATTTATGGAAGCGGTATAGAGGAAGCAACGGTGTGGTTTGGATATCTGTTTCCATGAATGCTTAATTTTGCGGTTATCTGGAACAGTTAGTCTTGAATGGGTGAAGAGAACGCTTCCTTCAGGAGTGGAAACAAGATGTGCCACTACGGAGCATAGCACCTTAGGCACACTGAGCTTGCTCCTGCACTCACGAACACGTTAAATAAGGTTTCATATGTCAAAGTTAAACAGTAGGATCATTTATTTCCGTGTTTGATTTTAAGAGTGACATTTGATGAGGCTCTGTGCTTAGACGTGGTGCAGCCGTGAGCACTGAGCGTTGTTGGAGCGTGTACAAAGGTCAAAGCCGACTCTCCACGAACACAAACTCAACCTTGGCCCGAAACCGCACTCTGCCGCACATGGCACAGCGATTACAGGTATTTTTTGCGATGTGAGTCATTCAAAGGGATGGAACTTGTTGTTTCACCTATAAGCAACCTGCGTTACGCACACAGTCTCATCCAGCCCCAAACTGGGCACAGGCAAGATCCAAGGAATGGCAACAACTGGGCATACGCAACGTTTAGTTCGTGCTTCTACTCTATAACTTGGCGTTTAGCGCAGCGCCCATTCACGCTAGAGGGCGAGAGCATTGCGTGCTACGCCTTTTTAACCACTCATTGGAGTTGGTCCACAGGGCTTCGCGGGGCGATAGATAGCTGCCGAAGTACGAAGGTAGAACAGTTTTAGCAAGCATACTATGTTTCATGATTCCTTCACTCTTGAACATGTAACATATGCAGGAAGAGCGCTGTCGCAGACCATGTAAGCGAACCATGCAAGCGGTGACTCGAGCGGGTGAGGTGGTGACTCCATTAGCTGATGCTCTTTTCCATCTCATCGTTTCCCTTAAACTTAGACTTCTCTCCATTTTCTCATTTTGAGCTCCACGTCTGCAGCAAGCCGAGGTGTCAGCAGTACTGCTCAACAGCGACCACAAGCACGTCACTGTTTGTGCAAAGCCGGTCGAAGAAGCATTCGCTGCTCTGGGGAAAGCAAGCTACAGCCTTTTTCGTACCATCTCTCAGCCGCATTACGTATATGTATGCCATTTATTTTGGCCAAAACCGGGTGCAGTTTGGGCAAAAGTCAAGAAATCTATACAGCATAAATGCTCTGTATGCCAACAGTAGAATCCCTACATTTTTTTGCAGGGGACTGTGGAGACCTGTTCGAACTCTGATGTTCGTGTAAAGCTACATTGTGATTTTATTAAAGCACACGTTCATGTTCGTATCATAGTCCCCTAGGTCGGGTACAAGAGGGGAACTACTCTCCCGTCTATGCTGACCCGGTTGTATGAAGGATGACCGCCTCAGTTTCTGTCTATGTACGTATTGTTCTGAAATGGAAGGCTGAGAAGTAACCAAGAGCTACAAGGCATATCAGGTCTTGCCCTTCGTATAGCCGCACCAGCGGAGTAGGTATTCCGGCTAAACGAAAAGTTCAGCAGTCATGTGGTGCTTTCCATACATGAGGCACAGTATTTCTAGTCGAAAAGCCTGCATTTTTCCCGTCCATAGGAAATAGCTTGTCATTTCCTTATTGAACTGGCGACACAAAAGCTTCTCTTCATTCTACTGAAGGTGAGGTTTTTCGCAATGTCTGAGTTGAGCGCACAAACGGGACGCGTGACTTTTGTACGCTTTCGTGACCACATGAACGGCACCTTTGCCGAGTACAGAGTTGATAAATCTTACCCCAGTGCTGCCGAACTCCAGTTCCCGCCTCTACTAGTGAAGCCAACCCTGGAGCCGTATGATAACTCGTGCCATTCCTGTCTGAGCAGAGGAAATGGTTCTACACAGTCCATGAAAGTAGATGATAACAGAATAGTGACAAACCGAATGCTTCCCCTTGTATTTCTTTACTTGCATACCACATTGTATACCTCAATACAGAGGCTTGTTGGCTTGTTTGTGGGGACACGCCGCAAAAGTGAGATTAGTGATATTGAAGGCTGACGGACAGAGTCCAGAAGCCACTAAATTTACGAAAATGAAGCAGATCTTGCCTTTGAATGCAAGACAGATATTGCTATCACCGCCGATATGACCCTGTGTCTTATTTATGTCATCACAACGTCGGATCTGACATGGCAGTCCACAGTGATACAAGGCTCTATACTAAGTGAAGAATGTGCTTCAGTCACTCCTGGGCTTCTGGTCCTGATGCTCGCGATATTTGACCTACCAGGACCAACTTGGGACGCATTATTGGTCCTTTGCTTCTTTACCAGGACCAACTTTAGGCGCATTGTTGTTCTGATGACTGCAGGTCTTCAATAGATGCAAAGCTACAGCTGTACCAGGACAAGGTAACTCGAAAACATGAAACAAAGCAGACCAGCAGTCAAAGCATATTCCTTGGTCTTGCCTAGGTGTCCACTGGTTCTACGGACTGTGCCCAATCGACCAGCAGGCAGCACGAGTACTTCACCCTTCATGGTGGCCAGTAGTAGTTGAAAAAAGTCAAAATGGTAATTATATGGGCTTTACCTTGAATCACAGGGAACCCCCTAAGCTGCGCGAGATCTGCAGCGCTGGAGCCAGTCCCACTAAATGGCAGCCCGTGGGTTGTAGAAAGAAATGAAGTGATTTTATTCAACTGTGCATTTGCTTTGAAATAAACTGGTGTAAGTAATTTGCTACAATTTGCAGCAGGTGTTAAGGCGAACTCCGCCATGCTGCCCCGACGCACACAACCTCGTGTTCTGCCGAACCAACCCTTCGCATGAATACAAAATTTGGCCTGGAACAGCTCATTTACTGCTGTTTATTCATATGCAATTGAGTTTTCTTACGTTGCAACAGCGTCCTTCTGGGCGCTGCAGCAGTGTACCACTTGTTGGTCCTTCGGTCCAAAATCACAGGCGCAATTGCTGAGTCGCTTAATCTGCGTACCGTCTACACTACGGAGACCCCAAAGAATGCGTCATTCTTTGGCATTATGTGGAGTAAAATGGAATCGGGCGAGCTAAGCAGGCTTTTTGGCTCCCAACCAGGCACTCCAAGAAGAAGCACGGCAGTCCGGCTCGGCTGCCAATGCCACTGCGTTGAAGGTCTCACGTTGCCACGGGGGAAATCTACAGTAGTGGAGGCGAATTCTTTTACGCAATGAGCGCTAGCTTAAAATTGAACTAAGCATTGCACAGGAGGGATGCTGCAATCACGGGTGGGGCGACTGGGGGCTGCCCGCCACAAGGCCCGGGGCAGCAAGCGACACAGTTGATTGTTTCGTCCAATATCTTTGCAACCTACAGCGAATTGTAGGGAAGTCTCACCATATTTACTAGTTACTCTTCCCTCCGTGGCAGCGTCGCTCCACGTAGACGGGGGGAGCTGGTGCTGGAGCGTTAGTTTTTGACTCTATCTTGTCTTTTCCCATAAGCTAGGCCACGCCTGTTTGGAGACAGCAGGAGGCCGCTGCTGCAGTATCCGCAGCAGCAGCGGCCGTAGTGTCCAGTGTAGGAGGTGCGCAAGTACCTGCCAGGCTGCAGCAGTCTTCAGCGAGGGCGCATATCAGAGGAAGTTAACGAAGCGCCGTTGCTTCGGCTGGCAAGGTACTGCTGCAGTTGCTGAAGCGAAGCGTATTCGCGGCTTCAGATATTTGTAGAGCTACACAAGTACAGTACTCGAGAAGTGCAGAAGAAGGGCTCACTTTTGCGCCACATCATGTCCAGCGAAAACCAAGAGGGCCCGCCCACCCCATCGCCCATCTATGATACACCAGATGGGAGGGCCCAAGGTGACTTGACCTCGACTGGTGCATCACGTAGGGCTACTGGGGTTGCAGATATCACGGGAGCCAAAACAAGAAAGACACCAGCGGCAAGCGCTGTAGAAACGACAGGGAGGAGTCATGTGGACCGTGCGGCAAATCTGTTGCAGCAGGGAGCTTCAGATCTTTCATGTCATTCAGAGAGTATCCAAAATAAGTTGGCTTGCTCAGAGAAAGCCAGCCATCAGCGTAGCACTGCACCGGCGGAGCCTGCAGTAGCGGCGGAGTCAAGGTCGAATGATTCGGCGACAACGTGCTCTGTAAAGATGAACAGCGGAAGGATCAGCGGTAGCAGCAGCGAAAGTGTTGACAGTGGGAAGCTTCTCAGCTACGGCATCCCATCTGGTGCCGATTCTATGAAGGCACTTCGTCGCCACGTCGAGCTGCTAATAGACCGAGAGTTGAACACCAAAACTCGCAGCCGGTACAGTTTCTGATTCCCGATGTTTTTGCATGTTCTCCGGGTTGAGCTACGTTGAGTAGATAAGCTAATGAACAACTTGTCAGGAGCTAACGCTATAGCTTCTGTTACTATCTGTTGATAGTTGTTTGCTCCGTCAGCTTTGGCACTCCCAATCGCCGTTGATGGGATACCGGTTTCTTGCCGTCCTTGGATTCCCGCGAAGACTCGATTTTTTTCGTGTTGCAAAGTGCTGTAGTATTGACGCTTCTGTGCCTGCTTTTGTGGGTGCATTGCAGATTGGAGACATGCCTGGATGCTCTGGATCCGGAGCGACTTGATCCTCACTTGATGCGCGTTGTCTGTGCAAAGGGGCTTCCGGACGGTTGTGCGGCCCTGCGGTCTGTTTACTGGCGTATTCTTTTACATTGTCTTCCCCTCCAGCCGTCGGAATGGCAGGAGCGCCGCCGTAAACTCCGGTACAGCATATGGCTTATTCATATTATAGGCTGAAGAGATGGAAACTGCTGCGTTTTCAGGGACTCATCCGCAGCTTTAGTTTCCCCAGGGCGCTTGCAGTCTTTGATGCAGAATAAGGGATTTTGCATTCTAGTTCTATTCTTGGTGACACGGACATTCGTACGTACGTGGACATATGACTTGTGTTTTCTGTGTGTGGAAATTATGACAACTACAGTGAAGCCTACGAGTCATACAAAGCAGACTTTATTCGAGAACCGGAGGCAGTGCGCCGCTTACGACAATTGCAGCAGCACCAGCAGGGGGAAGGTGCTGCATGCACCATCGGAGATAGATGCACGCTCTTGACGACTTCACCTTCAGCAGAGAGCAGCTTGGCATCAAACAGGGAAGACTTCAACTTTGGCACCCCCCACAGTGGCTCCTCTCAGCTTTCCCCGTCAATCTCACTCGCGGTTGTCAAAGATCACGTAAGGCTTTTGATGCACTGGCAGTATTTAACGGAGTAGACGAAGTCTTCTGATATATCCGTCAAATCGAGAAGTCTCGTCACAGGGAAGTGAAGCTGGAGAGGTTGTGTGAGAACTGTGGACTAGGGTGCAGTATTGGTGTGGCCTTGGACAGCAACAGTAGCTTAGGCTTAAGACCTGGTTCTGGCGGTTGCTGCATTGCGCTTTTCTCAGCCTCTGTGCCGTAGCGCGACAAGCGAATGGCGGGGTTACTGGGTTGATGCTGAAGTGTTTGACCAAATAAACAAAGATGTCTTCAGGACACGTCCTGAGCTCTGCTTCTTTGCCATGAATCCAGAGCAAACAGTGACTAGGCAGCAGCAGCTACATCTTTATCCCCCACCGCCTACCAGACAGGCACAGTCCCACATGCAACGAATAGATGAAGTACCTCTTCTCGTTGACTACGACCTTCTGGTGCAGCAGCAGCATCGGCAACATGGTCAGCAGCAGAAAGACAGCGGGGCCCCTGTTGACGAAGCCATGCCCTGCAAAACCAAAGCGAGCACCCGCAAGTTCAGCAGCATCAGTAGCGCCAGTGGCACATTCAGCAATAGCAACAGCAGCAGTAGCAATGAGCTAGACAGTCCCTTGAAGGTTTCAACGTCCTCCCTGAGGGGTTTTCGACTGCCATCCGCCTTTCGTTATAAAAAGGCAGTTACCCCAGGAGCAACAACAGTAAGCATATTGAGTGATGATGGGTGCAGCAGTCGTAGTGAAGTTAAAGGGGAGTCTATTCGCAATAGCGCTGATGGGCGCAGTTGCAGTAGCAGATCGTCATCAGGAGGAGGAGAGACACCAGGATCCGGTGAGCGGCAATGCTTTGCTGAAAGAGTGGATAAGGAGAAGGTGGGAGATTCAAGCCCTATAGAGGCGTTTTTGTCTCGCGGTTCTGCTGATATGCAGAGTTGCAGTGTCTCAGTCCACAGCCGAGAGTCTTTGGATGCAGCTGACGCTCTGGAAGCCTCAGCAGTTGCGGCCAGAGCTGCTCGTATGCTTAAGAGGCAAATGATCACCACAAAGAGGGGAACAGAGAAAAGCGCGTGCAGTTCAAATATTGACCGAAGCTTTTGTTCCAGTAACTCCCTGTTGTCGAACTCAGCTTTGTCACAAAGGCAAGTAGCGAGTGTTTCCCCACCCTTTCCCCCCTTAAACGAGGTTAAGGAGGGGCACGTGCAAGACAGTTGTCCCGCAAGGGTTGATGCAAGTTCAAGTGCAACAGTGGCCGTAGTGAAGGAGCACCAGAAGGTCGGCACAGTTTCTGTTTCTCTGAATGACGATTGTGCGGGTGGATTTTTGTCGTCGACGTTAGAGCGTGGGGCCGCACCAACGGATTTGGCTGCTGAAGAAGGAAAAAATACAACACAGCAGCCGTGGCGTGCACCCGCTGGAGTGCAAGACGTCTGCAATATGGTAGCTCCTCGCCGCCACTACGACGTGTTGTCTCGCCTGCTTTTTATCTACGCAAAGGTTAATCCAGGCCTTTGCTATGTTCAGGGCATGAATGAAATCCTAGCCCCCATCTACTATGCACTTATGACAGACCCAACGTACACAGACTACGAACAGGTTCGCTAATAAAGGCATATTGCGCACTCGGTTACCTCCTCGCAGCGCAGGTTTGCATCTTGTACTAGAAATAATTGCAGATATCAAATGAAAGATGGACAAGTGAGGTTGGCTATGAAGACTGTGATGTTTTGTGGATGGGTTTCTATGTCTTATGGATGGGTTTTTGCGTAGCCAGCTCGTGGGACTTGCTTTTTAAAGGTTTAAGGCCTATGCAACTGTTTATACTGCTTACAGGCAGAAGCAGAAGTCTTTTACTGTTTCAGCGAAGTCATGCAGCAGCAGCGCGATGCCTTCTGTAAGGCTCTCGACCCTACAGAGGCTGGCGTGCAGGGCCGTCTTTCACGTCTGGACACTCTCCTTAGGCAGAAGGTACACTGGCCTATTTGAAAATGTTGCATATGCAGACGGAGTACGGTTTTTGTGTTGTGTCTTTCGATGCAAGACTTTGGTTAGTGACGTTTGCTCAGTTTGGAGTAGGCATTCTACTAAGCAGGTCGTTTTGTTCATGCCTGCAGGATGAGGAAGTCTGGATGCATCTCAACGCAGTTGGCGTAGAGCCGCAATTCTACGCCTTGCGGTGGCTCCTGCTGATGCTCACTCAGGTAACGAGGGTTAGCCGTACTGTGGCCGCGGCTTTGAGGTTTCCGGCCCAAGGCTGAGGTTTTTTACCAGCTTGCTAGTTCTACTTTGCCTGAGTCACCCATGAGCATCCCACTTGGCGAGCGCAAAACATATCGATGATATCGATGATCGGTTTCTGCGTGGAGTGGTAGTGATGACGTTAGATATTGCAGGAATTCACCGGCCTTTTCTTGAGAAGCTGCTCCTTTGATGTTGCAGGAGTTCGAGATGCCGGACGTTCTGGCTCTTTGGGACGGTTTTATTGCGGATACTGGACGTCCGCTACCCCTACTTTATTATGTTTGTGTCGCCATAATAATTTGGGTAAGTGCAACAGAGGTGGCGTACGGTGGTACTTCCCAGCTTTCTGCACATTGGATGTCGCTTGTGGAGCATACGAGAATACGCCCAGGGTGTTGGTGTTGAGCAGCATGGTGCCTGTCGGTGGCGTTATGCTTGCAGCTGAGACCTGCCCTCTTGGCTGGGGACTTCACTGCGTGTATGAAGCTGCTCCAGCATCTGCCATCTTTTGACCCGAAGGCTCTCATAAGCTCTGCGATGAGACTGCGGTGAACGATGCGCACCCTGTAACAGTGTTTTTTAGCCAGAGTGCTCTTTTCCTTGAGGGTTATTAAGTCAAGACTACACAATTGCCACTGAACCGCTGTGTTAAAGTGAACTTGCCTTTGCTGTTCAGGGCTGACGATCTCCTTAAAACTGGACTCCAAGATTGCCGCGTCTCCCTCCCTGTTGGTCGGGGTGGGCGGCGTGCTGGAGACGCTCTGCACGAGTTGGACCCTGTGCAGCATATCTCGGATTCTTTGATATTCAAACAGTTCTCACGGGCCATTGCAGCTCTGAGTCTTAGTGACAGCCTTGGCTTGGTGCCTGGAGACGCAGCTCGACCTGCTAGTTCTGGGGAGGGCGAGATCAGCAGTCCCTGCAGGCCACAGACTCAAAAGAGTGAAGGAGATTCCTCCAGAGGTTTTGTTGAGGGGCCCGACGCTGCGCTGGGACGCCTCAAAAGGCTAGCCGGCGTTGGTGTTGAGCATGCGTACAGGGGTGCAAGCGTAGTCTCGCAGTATTTAACTAGTTCTGGGCTCTCAACAGGTCTAGCGTCGAACGTTACTTCCCTCTTTGCTTCCGACAGCAACGCTTGCAGCCCGGCGACTCCACCGGAGCCAAGCGAAGCTCCAACTGCGGAGCGACCGAGACAGTCAGCAGCGTCGAAGCTAGGAGAGTTCTTTGCAGCGGCAGCTGGGCCGTCTCCACCAGGAATTTTATCTGGGGTCCCTGCAGATCGCAGTCAACATTGCAGAGCCACTGCAGCGCCCGTTGTGGAAGAACAGAAAGGAAACCCGCCGCCGCTTATAGAATGCCCAAACTCTTTTGCGAGGCCGTTTGTTGGCAGTAGAGCCCAATCGTTCACAGTCACGGGATGCGACGTGGCGGTAGGCGAGTCTCCCAGGCAGCGCAGCTTGTGGGAGGATGAGCCATCGACGCCGTTGGGGGAACGGTTGACGGACTCTGATAAGCTTGAAACACCTAGACATAGCCCAGGAACAGAATCTTTCAAATCGCCCTCGGGCGATGGGCTTCAGATTACCATATTGTGAACAGAATGGCAAAGGCCCGAATTGAACACAGTGTTTGGCCCGTTGCTTGACGCTGCTTAGCGCGGCGTGCCCTGCTGTAACTGCTTGTTGGTGTAGCTTTCTCACAATTTGAAAAAGACAGGGATCAGGAGTAGACTAGCGGATTTGTAGATAACAGAAGACTATCGACTGAAGACTACAGGAACCTGAAGATCACGCAGTTCATACGCAGAATGGAGTTGCTGTTTTTGAGGGTCAACATGCAGGGGACTTTGATATACAGGTAATACATAGCACCTACCTGCTTTCGCCGCTTTGCACTCTGAAAGACTGAAAAGGGAGAGGGAATTTGCGAAGGGCGCTCACGGAGGCTAGCATCGACAACACAATGGGATGAAAAGCAAAGCAAGGGAGTCACATTCTACGTTCTGATGTGATGTTTCGATATAAATAAACCCAGTTTAAGTGTAGTATGAATTTTGGCCTGTTTAGGAGAGACACAGGCGGGGTTGAAGCGCCACATACAGTAACCAGAGATTTGGCATTAATCGACAAAGCAAGTTTGTGGATTCTTTAGCGCGCCGTAAGGGACCTCAAGTAAAAATACATCATGACTTTCAATATATATGTCCGTTGGACAGGAGATCTCAAAATGGTGAGCACGAATGACTTCAGTTGCATCACCGACGACGCCGCAGCTGGGAAGGAAAGCTTACATGGAACATACGTCTGCTGGTCTAGTCCGACAGCTAGCGTGGGCTCTTTCTTTTAAACTAACATTCATTGTATGAAAAGCATATTTTTGTGCTTTACATAGCTTTACGCGTGTGTTTCAATGGCTAGATACTCATAGCTTCACTTTTGGAGGCCAAGAGGGGACCCCCAAGCAAGGTAACAGTCGTCATAGGAGAAAGTGCGTGAAACTTGAAGGTTGCCTGAAAAATATTTGTCCAACGTTTTATTCTCATATCAAATATGTTTATTATTTTGGATAAATCAGTGAAGAGGGGAAGGAATGCCTGAAGGGACCTTGCCGTGCTGGTGTGCGGGTCGATCACATGACACTTCCCGCCTGGACAAGATCTGCGAGCCTAGCTCACCAGAGGCCTCAGGCTGACAGGAGTCAGCCAACTTCATCAGATTTGTTATTTTGCAATTAAAGTTTGAAAAACGATCAATGCTGATTTTTTTTGCTTCTGAGTTTATTTTAGCTCCTCTATGTTAATTGATTTTGCGGTCACCGGCTTCCACTGCTAGAGTGGTGTCTCCTCAAGACCCTTTCCTTGTCAGGTCCTGATTGGTGAATGACTCTTTTCTGTCAAGCCAAACAAACATAAGATCTTCAACCATCAAGGCTCCAAGTGTCCAAAAAGAGAGCAAAACGCAAATGGCTTCTCCTGCACGAGGATTGACTTGGAGGAAGAAACTGTTTGCATTCTCAGTGGTGCTGCAGCTTGCGGCTGGTTTCGGTGGTCTTTTGGCTGCCCTCGGGACTGAACCTTCCATCGAAAAGCCTTCCTCCAACTTGCACGAGCGTATCGACACTTCGGAGAAAGAAGGAAACATCTTGATGATAAACTCAAATATCGACGCAGAGCAAGCATTCGACGGAGGCCTCAAGGCAGTGCCGATCACAGCGGCTTACCTAAGAGGAACCGATACAAATGTTTCATTGGAATCTTTTAAATCCGGCATCACTGCCGAGCAGCGCGAGCTGAATCAAGCAAGTCCACCAAGTGGAATCTACTTCTATGAGGATTTTCTCCCAACCGCGCGACAAGAAGATGAACTGAGCGAAGAACAAGTAGACCCGCGAACGTTCTCTGCCTTGTCCTCGTCAACAACAGACGATGACTATGACTCACCTAATCGTCGCCTGGGTGGGCAGATAGTGCAGAAGCTCATGAGGCTAAAGGTGTACACCGGGCTTAAAAAATACGCCAAGTACGCAAACTACGCAGGATACAATACATACGGAGCAGGCACTTACACCAACTATGGAGGGTATGGTGGCTACCCTGCTTATCCATACGCCACAGCTTCCGCAGCTTCCAACTACTCCGGATACAATGACTACGCTGGATACAGTAACTATACGGGGTATAGTGTTCCCACACCTGATGCTGCTGTTGGATACAAAAGGTTCTCCAAGTACTCTGAAGAGCCTGGACAGAGGTATCTTGCGAGCTTACTGAGCAGAAACAGAACAAGCTGGTGGCTATCGAATAAGGTTTCTCGGCTAACTGATATCTTGGGAGGCGTCTGTCCCCGAGGCGTAGACCAGCCCATAATGCTCTCTAATGGGTATGAATCAAAAGAGGCAACGTTTCTAGCTGTTCTTCAGAACAGAGAACGATTCGTCGACTTGCTTGCGCAAGAGCTGTCGAATCAAATACCTGTAAGGTGGATCGGTCGAATGTATTCCGAAGTTCAGGGCCAATTTTCGGCAGTTGATTCTTTGGACAGGGACTTTGCAATTGCAAAGATGGCTCCACCGGGCGAAGCACTGTCAAGCTTTCGCCACAGTCTGCGTCTCGACATACCGATTGACTTGTATGAGTTTACAGGTATGGGGACCTACGTGCAAGCCCCCGACGGCCAAGTGTTTCTCAACGCAGTCTCCCGCCGACCGCTGATACGGGCCACTGCGGGGACTGTTATTGCCAGTTGTTCAAAGGGAAAGAAAGGAGACAAAGCATTGCTTAGCATGTCTCAGCAAGCAGTAAGAGTCGTTGCGAACCTTAATTGCATCATGATGGTGCACACCAATATTAATCCGAGTTCGTTCCTCATCACAGAGAAGGGTCTTGTCTTTCTTGGAGGTCTTTTCCAAGCGGTGCAACAAGGGACGTATTTGGCTCAGTCATACCAGTTTACAGGTGGTTCCCCTCCCGTCTTTGTTCCTCCGGAACTGCGAGACTCCGCAGCTTATTATACGCTTACAGCGCAACCGTCATTGGATTCTTGGCAACTGGGAATGACGTTGTACACCTTTTGGTGTGACAAGATATCGACAGCGTCGGCAGGAGGCCTCAGCTTTACCGACTGTCGGTCGCAAATGCCCAAAGAAATACAGGACTTGATCTTAGGGTTGACTCAGGCGGACCCGACGGCGCGGTTGATTGCAGAAAACGTGGCGCTAACACACCCCGCAATGCTACTTCCAATATACCCCGACGTCCCTAATCAGATAGACATCAACCAGGATGACGACATACTACTGGATACCTTTTGACGAGGCTAATTCATGTTGTTTCAGTCTCAAATGGTTGCCTACAAGCTGCCCTGCCATGAGTAGCCTCAATGGAAGGAAGCTCTTTCACTGCAGCAGCGTTTTTCTCACTAGTTGCTCAGTTACTTGGCGGCATGGCTGGTTGCACTGACGCGATGCGATCTCAAGCCGCCTATTAATGTATTTCCTATACCGATCTGTTTTGATAATGTATTTTCACAAGCTGCCAACTGGTGCGTCAAAATTACACTACGCTTCGCCTGCTGCAGGTAGTTATCGCTCTCCTACTTATGGGTCATTCTTTAAGCAGGCATTACCCACAAGATAATTAGCTGAAGTGTGCTACCGCGTAATGCGCGTCATGAGTGCTAGGCCGCCACACAGGGCAAACATAATAAGATATAATGCAGCACTTCACCAAAAAAAACCTGGACACGCTTGAGACGGAGGCCGCCTGAATACCGTCTGCACTCCCTACGAAACGTGCTTCAAAGTCCAAAGGTTTTGCTTTGAATGCCACAAGTGCATCCTGAAGCTGTAGTGTTCTTTGCTCTTCGACCACATTTACCGTGGACCCATCCACTGGCCTGCATAATATGCAAGCACTCCTGTGGTAGGGGACGGAAACAGTTCTTGAAACTGTGTCAGCGAGAAGGCAGAATTTCGGAAGCATCTTTCATATTCTCGCTGCAGCCTGTGCAGCAGCGCCTTTCAAAGAGATGATGCTGCTCGAACACTTGGCGGTACCAACCACTAAACGCGTCGTAACCGCCCAGAAAGATACCGCCTCCAAGTGCCACCCACAGGCAACGCATTTTCACGCCGAGAAACAAGGATCCAAGGCCCTCAGTACGCAACATTGTACTGAAGCAGTGGCAGAACCCACGGTACTGCAAACGAGAAGCCATACGCAAGTCAAAAGCCACAGAATCAACTGCGGGCAGAGCTAGCTCCGCACTTTAACTTCGCAATGGCAGTGCATGGACCTGCGTCGGGAGCAGTATGCGATGCAACGACAGTGTAGTTGCATGGCGAGATACGCAATGCTACATCTTAGTAGGGACAAAGTCAACTGCTCGCGTGGTTGCCTCCTATTTGTTAACGCACTTGGCGTGTCCCTGGAGCTTGGGTCATCAGCCGCGTTTTCGCGACATCCATTGGCGTGGTCACTACAGCCGCCACAGCCCCTGCGAGAAATCACCACTCCCTCTACCTGAGCCTAAGCCCCGAATTGCACTTTGAAAACGCGGTAATTGCGCCATGGACGTCAAACTGTTTTCTGCAGGTGATAAAGGTCCCTGCAGTACGGCTGCTGGAGCCCTACAGAGGCAATGCACAGCCCAGCCTCTGTCAGCGCAGTCACGGCGTACCCGCGACCATTCCAGCAGCTCCAGATATCGTTGCTGTAAAGCCCGTAGAAGGCGGGTCCTGCCCTGTGAGTGCAACACACCGTTCACCACTGCAGTTAACACACCAACAACCCGAGACGATTGACAGCTCCGCCGCGTCAAGAACATGACCACTACCGGGCCTCCAAACACTAGACCCTGACTTCAAACTCTACATTTTCGTTCCCAAAAAGTAGCAACACAAAAACAGAAAGGCCCGCAGCTCACCCAAGGCCTTCACCTTCATCCACTCCCACAGCGAAAGCTGCAGCGCCGCAAAAGGCACATCTCTAAGCATGGATGTTCCCATCCCCACAAAGAAGCCCCGAGGCCCTTCAAGTCGCCATACTGCTGAGAAGCCCTCGGCAGTGGTCGCATGTAGCCTTAGCTGTACCTGCTGCTTCACTACCTCGAACGGGTTGCTGGACAGGAAATAGCAGACATTAGCACACGCAAACCTGCTTAATTCAAATAGCTAACGAAATCAATAGTTGGCTCCGTGCCTGATGAGCAAATGATTCCCTCGATGCAGAGTACGCATACGGCATACGCCGAAGCATATCGAAAACTCATTCCTTCTGAGCTATGACATCCTCCAATCAAGTAGTACGATCGACAACAGGCTGCGCATACTGACGCACTTCACATGCCCTTAGCCCTGTTACGCTTCAAACAAACAAAATTGGACTGGTCCTCATGACCTAAATCATCGTTCTACGCCCTTACCGAATGACGCAGGCGCTTGTTTCAGCTATAGACGCAGCCAGGATGTGAGTCGACGCTAGTGACGAGTCTGTGTCTGCAGAGAGGCAGCAAGCCAGCAGCAGCGGCAACCTTCCCCACCAGCACGCCCTAGGATAGCTTCACGACAGGAAGCATTGCAAGTGTCAGCATGATCGCTGCAGCAGAACAATATGCAACAGCAGAAGCGGCAGAAGAGCGACACGCCACCTGCGGAGGACTGTAACGCAGCATTGCTGCTGGTTGGCACGGACTTAAACGTTTTAGCTTCTCCTTCGCCATCTCGTATGCAACAAAAAAGACGGCGGATGACGGCATACTGCCCATGGCTAGGGCTGCGATGCCGCTGTAGCACGCACCGATCGTTGTCGGCCTTCCCTTTGACTTCACACCACATGGGGTCTTCCATGTGGCAGCTGGAGCGGCTGCACTGGAAACAACATTTGGTCCAGTTAAGGCGCTACGAGCGCCAGCCCCCACAATATCTGTAGATATGCCTCTTCTTACTGTTTCAGCAGAGTCTCGTGAAGATAACAAAGGACCCGATAATGCTGCGCCTGCAGGCGGTGGTGTCGCTGGCGGTGCTACTGAAGGAGACGCTGGAACATTGACCTGTGCATGTGTCTTAAGAAAGTCAAGCGGAAAAAGAACAATGTCCGATATGATACCTGTGGAGGCCCCTGCCGCAAGGGCGACAACTGCAGCACAGCCGCACACCGAGAAAAGCATGCCTCGTCCACTGCAGCAACAGACATATCCAGCAGCACACTTCAATGTCCTGGTGGCCCCGACGCCCTAAGGCCCGATGTAACGCTTCGGCGCACCTTCGTCTTGGGATAAGACCATCAGAGTGTGGAACCGCTGGGTGCAGGGCGCTAGGAGACCATAAGTCCTCAAAGTTGCCTGTCTGCTTGTTGCCGATTGCGCTTAGGTGTTGACCGGCCCAAAGAACACGATCATCAACTGGCTCGCACAAGAAAGACAATCAGTCAAGCAGCCGCTCTCATGCGCGGTCAGAGAAAAATACGTCACATCCGAAGTGCTACTGCCGCCATTGCGGTCGGGAGGTGCATCAGTCACTGTACGCTGGCGGCTAGACGTCAAAGGTCAGATGAAGGACTTTTCTTCCAGCCAGTCCGTTTACTCATCTCAGGCTTCATTCAGGGAAACAAAGAACTTCCACAGTGGACAGGTGCAAGTGGCAGTGGGCCCAACTCAACGCAGTGGACCCCACTACAGTGGGGTTATAGCTACTGCGAAGGAACATGCATGTAAATGAATTTGAAAATTAGCTTCAATCGAAAGCTGTAGGAGCTTCATGGCTCGACTAATGCCCAGTGACAGAGAGGCTCTCCAGGAAAGGCTGGGGCTGACAGTGCAACGCAAGCAGCGTGGTAGGACACTTCCTCAACAGAGTACAGGAATATTTCTCTAGTAACCCGAGACTATTGACTTCTATCAATGAAATATTTTAGTGATAGTAAGGAGCATTTTTGAAATGGGGATAGAGTAGTGATAATTCGCTTATATCCATATGAAACCATAACTTCCCCTGCGGAATTGCTAGAAAATATACATTTCCAAAGCCTTCTCAGCCGTAAAATTTATTTACCACCCATCTGAAAGAGCGCTTTGACAATGCGTAGAGAAAAATGCTAAGTGGTTGCAGGATCGTGCTCGGTAGAGTGAGAGCAGAACTGCACTCAGCGATTGTTGCGGAGAGACCTTATTCTGCGTACTATCGGGTACTCTTTGAAGGGATAGCATCATCAGTGCAGTCAGTGTTAAATTTTACCGCTCATTTTATTCTCTCCGCCTTCTTTCAGGGTGGGCAATGGGGGCATGTCGGAGTGAGGAAAGCAGCTTCTGAAACAGATCGAAAAGTAGCAGCGAAGAGTAACATGACTTCTGCAATAGTTTACCAGGACAGGAGAAATCCGAAAACCTAGTCCTGCTGACTGGGGCCTGCAGCAAAAAAAAGAGGCTAGTAGCTCATCGATCCTGGCAATTGCAGTTTCGGGGCCCTCTGCCGAAGCTGAGGCGCGATCTACCATAACCCAACGCAGGCCATAGCTGTGATCGGATCTGCTGCACAGCGCCATCGAAAATGGGGGCTTAAGCTGTTCGGCTTCCAGAAAAGGCGGAACAATGGGCAAACGGAAAATACTAGACAGACTTTTGGCCATCGTCCCACCGTTTACACGGTCAGTCGGCTTCACCGAGCAGTTGGTTCACTATGTACTGTTTCCTGCGCCAAGACATTAAGACTGCTAAAGGTAAATTCGGCGTCAGCCTCAATATTGGCCTTGAGAAATTTCTGCAGTGTAGATCTCAACGAGCTCATTATGAGGAACTGTTCAGTCCCAATCACTGCTGCGTACCCCGTTGCAGGGGTCGCAGACACGTACAGCTGAGTAATACTGATCTATATTTTCTCTTGCACTGCCCAGATGTGAAAGTAAAAAGAGGCCGACGAGGCAGGACGCCACAACACTAGCTATGTTGAATATTTGCAAACGGAAGTTTGGCTACCAGGCTACCGAAAATGCACGTAAAGGCAGATCTTAGCTACATCCATTGAGATTAGCACTAAAATTGCGTGCATTCAAAAGGCTTCCTTGGGCTGTAGAAAGCAGTGCTTCCTGCGTTGGTTCACAAGCTACAAGCCCACTAACTCGGCACCTTCAGTTCGAAAAGTAAGTAATGACGTTGCGTAACAGATCAGCCTTATGCACTGAATGTTTTTGAATCGAGTGTTGAGCTATATTTTGCTTTGTGACACCCGCATCCTTGGATTCTTTGGTGGCTCACTCGCTTTGACTGTGCCTCAATCCGCCCAGGTAACACGAAGGCACGAGCGTTCCGCCAAATGTTCCCAATGCATCACAAGGAATACTAGGTGCCTTTTTGGGGTTTACGCATAAACAGTGACATGAGCTACAAAGCTTTGATTTTGTATATCTTGAACTCGTTGTCCCTCTCGACGTCGGTATTAAGGGGTTCCTTTGGAATGGAATGCTGCAGTCGCCTGCTGCGTCACTTCCAAATGCGTTCGCTCTACTCGGAACTGTGTAGCTACGCTGAATACTTGCAGACGGAAGCTTGGCTACCAGGCCACCGAATATTACAAGTAAGGGCAGATCCCAATTACATCCATTGACACCAGCATAGCCCAACTTCACCCAATGAATCTGCAGGATCACAACGCTGCGCCTGTTGGCGCCTGGAAGAGCTTGGCCACTGGTGAAGTCAAATGTACCAGAACAACTGCAATTGATTTTTTATAATAAACTGCATTTGCAGTTTTTCGGGCTGCTTAATGCGACCTTTGTGCTGTGCAGTGGCTTCCGACTGAGTTAATGCGTCACAGTCATTATGAGGTTGCTGCGCTACGCAAGCAAATAAGGCAGTTCCCCAATTCAGAAAAGGCTAGATCCCGTGGCTAAAAAAACAAACTTCCAGCGCTATTCGTTGGGACTGCCATCTTCGCCAGAGTAGGGGAGCTAGGGAGAGCCGTAAACTCCAATGAAGGTAGATGGCTTGTGCAGTTGATCTGGACGGGCCAACGAAGCAACGTGTATTCCTTAAGCAAGCGAGAAAATAATGTACATACATGCTGAAGGATCGCTCAAGGGTTTGTTTGGCACTGAAGAAATTGTATCGTTTCGAGTTTTTGACAGTGAAGAACTGCAGGTTCTGTTGTTTTGGTCGTTAACGCAAGGCGAATTCATGCACTCTTGTGATGTTGAAGAGCTTGCTCGAAAAATTGAGAGATAGCAGGCTCTCATAATACGAAAATTGTACGCAGATCGCTTGAATGTAATGTCAATTTTTGCCATCATACTGCCTTCAGCAAACGCTGTGGCGACAGTGGCAGGTGACCATCGTGACCGTCGGACTTCAGCGTCGGCGTACGTTGGAGTTCACCGAAAGCCTACTATCAGAGCTCATTAGGCGTTCATTCATTGAGATAGTTTCAATGTATGTCAATATATTTGGCTTGTTCCAAAGCGACTTGTCACCCTGACACACCTGTCCTGAAGGGCAGAGCCTCACACCAACATTCGGAAAATGCCTGGACGCAACAAAGATGAGAAGCTGTGCAGTAGCAGCACAAAGAGAAGAGGAGTAGAATCAACAAACTTTCAGAGGTGCAAAAAATGCCATTTCACCCAACCTTCTCTCGATGCAACCAACAGGTCTTGGTTGCAGGACACTGCAGGCAGCAGAAGGGCTCGTTGCCTCACTCCAAGTTTGCGCAATCCTAACACTGAAGGAAACTCCGTCATATGCCTACTTCAAAGGGACCTTAGACTTCAAGATAACTGGGCTCTGTTATTTGCTCAGGTTAGCCCTCCGCCGTTCGTCGCGTTCCTTTGACTGCATGCTTAAATTCCCTTCTTAATTACACCAGAGTAGGACCGAGTCGATCATGCAGATCGTTTATTTGTCCTCAGCTTTCAGGAAGCCCCAATTAAAGCAAAACATGGCCGAGTCAATCACAAGTCGTTTATTTGTGTCTTCCGCTTTCAGGATGTCGCAATTACCTTAGGGACACCTTTACATGTTCTTCACCTGGTCGTACCTGGGCACACCTTCCAGTGGACAAGTCGTCACGTTGATTTCCATCTGAAAGGTTTAGAGGAGTTTGCTGCGGGGTTGGCGGCTCACAACATTTCCTTCCACTGCCATCCCGTCGTCCAGACAGACGCTGTTGCTGGCCTAAGAGAGGCTGGGGAGCAGCTCAAAAAGATAGTGGCGCAGTTGAAACCCCGCCTGGCAGTTTGTGACCTTATGCCACTGAGGTGCGCAACATACATAGGATCCTAGCAGGCATGCAGCTGTCCGTGACACATTACTGAAGTAACGCCCGATCTGTTCCGTGGTTGTAGATGCAATATGCAAGCTTTGCAAGCCACCGCTGGTGCTGTTGCTGTGTAGCGGTCGCTTTTGCTGTTTCGCATTCATTTTGCAATATGCGGCCGCCTCTCGGTGTTGCTGTGTTGCGGTCGTTTTTGCTGGCCCGCATTTGGTTTGCACTATGCGACCGCCGCCTGCAGACTCCCCACCGAGCTGGTGAACCAGGCAACGGAAATCTGCCAGCACGAAGGCCGATGCCCCCTGTACCAAATAGATGCGCATAACGTTGTACCTGTTTGGTTGGCCTCCGAAAAGCAGGAAGTGAGAAGGATGACGAGAAGTGCTAACAATAAATGGACAGTTATTTTGAACCTTCTAAAACTAGTCAGAAATGTTAGGAAAGTGAATGAACGCAAATTTCCCTCGGCTTGCCCCCCCTAGTAGGAAGCATGAATAGCTCCAGTCTCCGCGCGTTGTGGACTCAATACAGCCGGTGCCGTTTGGTTGAGGCCTGTTCTATCTGTGTTCTGCGCCTCTGCTGTACAGTTAGTTTCATGCAGAATGCATCGTGCGCACAGCGCCATGCTTACACAAAACGTGACAAGTCCCACTATGACTAAACGTCCGATGAAAGTGTGCTGTTTCCCTCCCAGATTGCACTGCATGTCCTTACGTCGTATCTTAGCGTCACTTGGAATCCTGTGAAAAGTGTCGTATTCCCAGCAGGCTACACCACAAATATTATCGCCGCACTCCAGCATACTACGCTGCAGCAGAATCTACTTCTTACAAGCCGTTATGATGCAGCAACCTGCGTCTTGCTGAGCGCCTTCAGTACTCTGCCCGCACCTTTCGGCCACGCGTCATGCGTCTCTTGAGCGAGTTTGACTGCGAATTCCCGCCCATCAAACCTCACCCCATCAGGTACGGGCGGCCAACAGGTTTAAGCTTCAGCGCTTCGGATATACTCGAACAGCTGAAGGCCGATAATCGCGTGCAGCTTCCTCACTGCTGGAGGCCCGGTGCGGCTGCGGGCCTGGAAGCAATGAAAGTGTTCTGCACAGTGCCCAAACTTCTGGCGTACACTTCGCGAAACAACCCCGTATTGGACTCGCAGAGCGGGCTCTCTCCATGGCTGCATTTTGGACAGATCAGCGCTCAGCGCTGTCTTGCAAGTGTCAAGGATATGGGACCTGCGACGAAGATTGGGGCCACTGCAGCTGCGGCGAGGGCATCTTTTATTGAAGAGCTTGTGGTCCGAAGAGAGCTCGCCGAGAACTTCACATTCTATAACAGCAAGTACAACCAGATAACAGGGGCCCCCATATGGGCGCAGGAGACGCTTGCAGCTCACAAAAATGACAAGCGAGAGCATCTATATTCCCTTTCGCAGCTTGAAGGCTCCAAGACACATGATGAACTCTGGAACGCGGCGCAGTCACAGCTGGTCCACACGGCGAAGATGCACGGTTTCCTTCGGATGTACTGGGCAAAGAAAATCCTGGAGTGGACGCCGTCAGCTGACATCGCTCTCAATACCGCATTGCTACTGAACGACAAATTTTCACTAGACGGAACCGACCCCAATGGAGTTGTGGGATGTATGTGGAGCGTTGCAGGGGTGCACGACCAGGGTTGGGCTGAACGGCCAATCTTTGGCAAAATCCGATACATGAACTTGGCCGGTTGCATGCGAAAATTTTCCGTTGATGCGTTTGTCAGATGTGTACGGGAGATCGTAAGTAGACACGCAAAGAAGGGAACCAAGAACTGCAACACTTAAGGCTGCTTCCAGCCAGACTACAACAGACGTCCGGTAGTGTCAACAATTCTTATAAATACAGAACTAATCCTAGTGGACGTCATCATAGGCAGCTTTTCCTTCCTTGGCGGAAACTATCCAATACATGGCCAGTTGAATTCTTCTGCTCCTTGCCTCTTTTGTATGCATTCTGCCCAAATGGAGTGACGGCAGGTGCAGCGCCTAATCGCAAAAATTGTCTTGTGTCGCTGTGGAATCACCTTGAATTTAAAATGTGCAATGCGACGGTTTGACAAGCGTCATCAAGGCTCGGCTGGAATGCCCACTGTGGATGTCCAGGCAGCACCATCCTTCTTAGTAGCGGTACTTCGTTGAATAATCTTTGGGCGAAATGACCAGACCGCGGCCTTCAAATATGACACAGAGACATGTTTACACCGCTGTACAGGAAATGACTGCACACGCTAGTCCTCCTGCCTCTTCGCTACAGCCATCTCGCGCTCCCGCTTACCTTTCCGTGCTCCTCTGTAGATGCATTCAATGATGTCTATAAGCTCCTGCTTGTTGTTCATTGCCCAGTTAATCTTGTTATTGTTTCCCGTTCCCAGGTCGATCATCATATGCTTGTTTCTGCAATACGGGCAGCGCGCTAATCTCCGCGTTTGTTAGAGTTATTGCCGGTTTACCGCCGGTTTACCGTTAAGTGACGCAAAACTCTCTTTGTTCTCCAATACACAATCATACGGAAACACTCTTAAAGGCGTCAGAAAAAGCCAAGGACGCACCGGTAGAAGAACATGACAGTAACTGGGTCATACAGTTCGTACATGGTGGTGAAGTCTGGTACTTCTGTCGTGTCCACCTGAGACATTGCAGCAAAGATGGCAAACTCTGCAGTTGCAGTTGCAACTACAGGACAGCGACACCGCAGTATGATCATGTTAATAGGACTCCGCCGACGTGGCACAGCTCCTAAGATGAAGTCTCAAGCACAGTACGATCTCAAAGGTCCCCGCGGCCGTGGCATGCCTCCGAATATTACATCCAGAGCACCAAGTAGATGAAATCACTGGCCTGATGCAAATCTTAAATTCTATTTCTCAGCTGTTTAGGAATGGCTATGGGACGCTTCGAGTCGCACTGTGCGGTATTTGTGAGTACGCTTTTACAAATCTGCCTCAACCGAGAGTCTGGTCTTTACCACGTAGATAACGCAGAAATTTTTGACGTCTTCAGCCACCTTAAAGAGAAGCTCGTCCATCTTCATGCATTCGGGGTCGAAGTCATGGCCAAAGCGAATGCACTGCGCCACAGACCACTTAGCCAAGCTGATTCAACAAGTAGGAGAGGGCGCTGCATGCCGACGTGCGGCGATAGGGCACACAAACACTTAAACAGAAGTACAAATTACTTATTCCTTAGACTCACTACAAGGCGTTCTTCTTCCGTCAAGATAGCCTGATCCTGTGCACATGTCACCAGCAAGCAGTACACAAAGGTAATTACGAAGTACACAGGGCGGACCAGCGCTTGGCTGTTTGAAGAGCGATCGGACTGAAAGCTAAGAGAAAGTGAAGCTTGTCTGTAGAGACTGCTTCACAGTCCCTTGAACAGCATTAGTAAACAAGCACCGCGCAACCGGTTACAAACAGGAAGTGCATGATATTTGGAAACCAAAACATGTTGTTCATGATGAGCTAAAAGTGCTCTTGAAGCGAAAAACTGCTCAAAAACTGACCACCTGCCACCCCGAGTGGAGATGCTGCAGCATGTACGACATCGTCAGACTGGCACTGTCAGACCCCCAATCTGCTATTGCTTGCCGCAGCACGGCGCCTCAACCGCAACAAACGGCTTCCTCGGTGCCCTAAGGTTTGCGAAAATCACAAAACAGAAATAGGTTGAGCACGTATTCGCTTCTATCGCTGCACGTGGAGGACGACGGGTTCGATTGCACAACTTGTCAATCGAGCATTTCAGTGGATGTAGCGCGGATGCAGTAAGGAGAGGCAGCCGTATACGCAACGAAATAACCACAACACTGTAAAGCTCTCCAATTACATCACAACTCGATTTATTATTTCTTTTGTGCATTTAGTTCGTCTCTCTCTTCTTGCCAGCCCCATCGCGCGTTGGGGCCCTGTGACCTTCATGCTGCTCAGCCTAACTGTCCTAACGACGGAGACGCTTGATTGTGTCCGCGTGCATGAAAATAATCAACTAACTAAGTTTTCTGATGAGCGCTCCTGTCATATTCGAGCTGTACCATTCATTCTTGTAGGCTGTTCTGCGCCGCTGCACAACAAACACTGTTGGTTCCTTCACGCTGCCCGCAATTTTTTGTACGGCAGGCAAAAGCAATGCAAAAACATTAATCTGCCTACACAGATATCAACCCTATAGAAGCTTCGTGCAAATGAAGCTAACCACTAAGATTTAACTGTTGTCTGCCTTGCCACACATTCGGTATGTGCGGACGCCACGGTAGAGCTGGTTGGTGGCGGCACCAGTGCTTGAGAATCTGTCGTTGTCCATTACTGCTACTATGCTGATTCTATGTGATTTAAGAGAAACACAAGATCCGTAGTCCTCTATCTTACCCGCATTATAATAGCCCGAGAAATTAACACCAAAATTTTACGGCACGTCAGGCGGACGTTGAATGTTTTCCCTGTGCGGCCAATTGGCTCCGGAACGCTATGTTTGCAGAGTTACGGCACCTTCCTCGTAACTAATTGACATATTTGTACAGTTAAGAAATCTATGGAGGCGCTCAACTGGAGTAGCCAGTTGCGTTCGAAGTTAACCTTGCTGCCGCTCATTCAGTCTGCTTGCACTGTGGTGTAATAGACAGTTTTAGAGCAAAGATTCGAAAGCAAGCAATCATCAAGATCATGTATACATAATACAGGTCGCTAAACAAGCATCATACAACTATATAATCCTGGAAGATTCATACAGGAGATGTCCCAATGCCGTCGCCGTAGTTGAACACAATCGCCGTGGAGGGCTGCAGAGGGGCTGGCTTGAAATGAATATATTACATACAGCCCCATTACACATATCACGGAGCCAACGTTTAATTCGTGCACGGAATACTACTTTTTTCATGTGATTAACGGAGCGGGGAGACGCTCACCGCTGTTTCAGCGAAACGAAAGCAGCCATGCCAAAAGCATTAGTTCTTTTCATAAAGAGCTTAGTGGAATCTGCGATTTGTGAAGCATTGTAAACAGCAAGTATACGCTCGAGGGACTGAGCTGCTGGGATGTGCTGAGGAGTCCATACTTGTAAGAGCCACGAATGGCTCTGCCAGGGCTTCAGACTCAGGAATCATCAGCAGTCCAAAACAATATCATCTAATGACATGGGACGAAAAATATTATTAATAGAGAAATATCTAAAAATAGGGAATTTTCAAACAATTGCATATCCCCGTTCAATTCAAGCCCAATCTAATAAAGCCTTTTCTAAACACCAACCACGTTTAGCTCTAAAATTATATAATCCGCATGTTTCCTTTCCGGAAAACTGTCGGGCCTGTCCTTCGATCTGTCACGCTTCGGGCCACGCTTTGAGGGACTGCCCTACTGGCCATCAGCACGAACTGCGCAGTCCAAGTAACCAATGCTATTAAATGCAAGTTAACGCAAAAGAAGTTGGGGTGTATTCGTTGAAGCTTCGAACTATGAATCGCGTAATCAAGGAAGATCACTTGTCCACCCAGCATGTGTGCATAGAACGACGCATTTACAGTGGCTTCACTTCCGTGATAACAAGAAAAAGAACATGGAAGTCATGAGGTATTGAAAAGGACCCGTGATCCCTCTCATGCCAACTCGTCTAACTTTGTGTTTATACTGCGTTATGGTACGCGGAATAGGAACTTTATGTTGACTTTTGCGAGTCACTTCTCATTGAAACTCTTGTTTCACGTTTATCAAGTAGGATTTGTGTGCACCATGCAGCATTCCACGGAGCATTTTTCAAAGATGCCTGCATTAGTAAGTAGGGTGCACACAGCGAAATTTATCATTGACATAAGCTGCCACTGGTTGACCACTATCCGAGAACTGCGCTATTCAGCATTGTCAATTTTCTCGAACGACATCGGAGTGGGCACTTTCAGCGGGGTTTTGACCAGAACAATTAACCGTGCAGCCAACAGTCTCACGCTGCATTTATAGCTTTCCGCCCTTGGCAACGTGAAGAACGTCTTCCTTGCCCATCTCGCCTTAGGCTGAGGTTATTGGATGACTAACCACTCCCAACACAGACCATCTCACAGTAGATCTACACAGAGAGAAAGGCGCATATAGAGGACTCGCGGTAGCCCATCGTAAATTGACAGTTTGCTGCGTAATCGGCGCCACACTATTAGGTGAGCAAATGTGTGCGCCTTCCCTTGGCACAATGAGCTATTCCCAAGGCATCAACTTCTCTCTGCGCGGTCTATTGGGAACTAAGGCTTCCTTGGGCCCCATCAGTGGGCCTAGCAGCATGTATCCATTCTTGCCACAGTGGGCACTTAGTTCCCGGTTTCCAAGGTGGATTTATTATGGCATTAGCGTTGAGTTGAGTCAACTCCCTTGGATAGAGTTCTATTTGTCACGGAACTCTACACTTTTCACGAATTGAAACATCATATTTGCCCTGATATTTTTGCATTTTCTTGGAGAACTGCATACCGTTAGCTCTGCTCTTGCGGAGGAAATCTTTTCTACCACATCCTTTATGCACCGTTAGGCTTCCTTCGCAGTAAGGTTAAAGGTAGCTTCCGGTTTAAAGGTACTTCATTCGACTAGCACGTCTCAGTTGATGGTTATGTCAGGCAAGGACTTTCTGTTTCCTGCCAGCCACTGCGGGCCGTTCTCCTATCCTTCCGTGCGCAAGTCCCACTTTGCACAGCTAGAACTCAGCAACGGTTGGCCCCGGAACAGAAGAAAGGGAGTTCTGGCAACAAAGTGTCCGCATGTGCTATACACGATCACTGTATTGACTGTCAGGCCATTTTCTACGTGGCCTAGCCTCAAAGCGCTGCCAGCTACCGTGAAATGTGGAGACTTTTTGAACTTCCATGGTGCTACTTGCAGCCATCGAACTTCGCCTGGTGATGTGAGTAAGTGAGTGGCTCCGGAATTCAGCAGTGCCACAACCATGTGCGCTGACTTCCATTACACCTCGGTTGTTACTTGCTGAGAGTGGCACGGCCCGTACTGGATGTCCTTTAAGAGACGCAACGTTGTTGCGTCTGCTTCTTTTCACACAGCTGTAGGTGCACTGCCTCTGTCTTGGAAAAGGCCAGCAAGTCTGACCTCTCCCTCAGTAACTGCGGGCTTTTCAACAGCATGACTCAAAGCCTCCTTCGCGGTCCCTATCAACCCCTATTTACAACCTCAAAGAGCTACTGGGTCTTCTGTGACGGAATGCTGAGTTTCTGCAAAGCATTGTTCAACCAATAGACAAATTCGCTTGTTTCTGGCATATTCAGGTCTGTGGGACTGACTGGTTCCTGCTCAGCCTTTTGTGCGTGCTTGTCGGGTTGCCTGGATTGCACAGTAGCCGGGATTGCCACCTTTTTCGAAAGTTTTGGCGAACGCTGCGCCGATGTCAGATACTGACGCACACAAATGCAATGCTGGAATGAACAAACGCTTAGGATTAGTATTTAGCAAGTGCCAGCATACGTGGCAACGCTGGATATGCTTTTAGTCGCGGTCCCTAGTCTGGCTTTTCCCAAGCTACCGATGTTTATTTCCAACCCACGGCTGCTATGGCGTGCCGGTAATGTATTACTTAAACCATGTCCTGGCAGATACCCGACTGAAGAAGTTTGAACGCATTATCTCTACTGTTGGAGCTTTTCTACTGATGCCTGGGAGCCCGCTCTGCAGCTAATTAGAGCAGAGCCGCTTCTGCTCAAACGCTCAGGAAGCCATTTTACGTGGTTGCCAACAAAAACAACGAACGCCATAGCCTGGCGCTCCCAATTTAACTACACCCCATATTGCTCTCTGCCCACCCGCAGACTTACAGCCTTGGCAACTTAATATCCACGACGTCCATCTTTCAGGAAGTATAAGATTGATGTCTATAGCCTTCGGCTGTCCCAGAGTCTGCATTGTAATCAACTGCAAGCAGTCTTTTATGATCCTAGTGGCATTGCACAGCGCCCTTTCAAGACAAAGGATTATCTGGCTGCAAGTTTGAAGCGGAGCATGGCCTTCCGACTCTAATCGTCATTTTCAAAAGCCGTTTAAAGCTTCTTGTCAGCTGTGGCAAACGCATGCGCGGCTGCTGCTGTTTTCTTTACTGGGGTGCTTCTACTGTAAGACCTTAGGTCCGGCAAGGCGAGCTTTTTCCCACGCAGTTGTTCCAATTTACCTCTTCCAGTTCATATATAGTTCTCACGGTTTCCTCCAAAACTTTCGGGCCTGAAGAAATTGCCTATTCAACTTCTTTCTTCCAAATCTCGAACGTCAAGGGATTAGGGGCGCAAAGGCCTTTTAAATTTGTCGTGGAGGCAATCCAAAGCTGTATTCAGACCCCACTAGACCATATGCTATGCCTAGAGAAGAGTACCAATGTAGCAACCCTCAAAACACTTCGTGCTCTCGCACAGAGATTCCAGCTTTCCTGTGCAACTCCCAGCACCTTCCGGAGCTACTGCTGCACAGCCACAAGCAAGCCAGCAACCTGCGAAAACAGGCCTCTCTCTCTGGCATCTATTGCAGAGCCTCCTCGATCTGCTGAACATCCATTTCTGTGCAGTGTTTCCTTGAAAAGGCGCTTCTACCCTGTTGGTGTTGGGCTTTGGTTCAGATTATAGCTCTAACACAACAGACATCACCGAAGAGCCGGGCCTTGGCGTAATGGGCATATTATGGTAGGTTATATTCTCGCTTTGTCCAGTGTGCTTCCTGACACTGCTGCACTATTTGACTGTCACTTACTGGCCCAGAGGCTGACGCTACTGTGGCAGTAGGAGTGGCTAGGACGGCTGTTATATAAGTGCAGCACTCCGTTGCGATTGCGGCAGAAATCCGCAGAGTCCATTCCACTATCTTCGTGTCCTATGAAGGAGCTTTCTGCATAATATCTCCAGAACTTTTGCGCCAAACGGTCGGTCGGGACTTACCTTCTTCAGTATGAAGTCACCCGACCTTCCTTGAACCACAAACCACAAATCATCAATGCTGCAGTGTCGAGCCCTACACATTTATGTTATCTTGGGATTGGGCCGACAGCTTGTATGTGCCAGGCCCACGTGATGAGGCCGCACAGCTTGCTTGTGCCTTCTGCCAAGTGCAGTATAGGCAGAGGGATTCGGCATACGAAGAAGCCCGTACCTACTTCTGGTATGTAATCCCCTTACCGAAATGGCAGCTGTCGAATGCTGCGAAGACTGGCAAGTGACGTGTTTTTCTTACCACGCACATTCGAGTTTGAGGGCGGCGTGTGCTGTCGCTAGGGCAACCACGCTTGGGAACTTGTTCAGGCCATTAAATATTTGCTCGGCAATATAGTAGACCGTGCCGGGATTTTAACCAAAAGCCACACCCTGTCTGCCTTGTGAGGGCCAACTGTAGAAAACTGCTGCTTTCGCCAGTGCAGAGTAATCTTAGGCCCTGGCGGCATCTGTCTTACATCATTTGATGACGTGGCTGGCCGTGCCACAAAGGGACAAGTGTTTCGCCGTGCTCTTGATAATCACTGTGTGCTTGTACTTATCGAGCGTTGTTCACGCTTAGCTCGACCTGGATAGGAAGTTCGCCGTCGCGATGCTTGCCCAGAAGGACTGCTGGGCAACGGCCGCGACCCGTGCCCAAAAATGAGCTCCCGTTGCGCTACATAGTGGGTGCGTGTTTGGGCTCATGGGTCATGAGACTTTCCATAGGAAGCGTTTTGCCACAGTGGTTGTTTGGCATTTATTTATACTTATCCACTGTCCGCCATGCTCACTCAATTTTCACTGAATCCTTAGGGTGTGTCGACGTGGTGTGCATAACAATAGATTCACAGATATTTACAGCCATTCATGTACACTTGGGGCTTTGACATTCTTGTACTGGCTGAGCTTGGCGCCAAAAGCCTTCAAATGGAGTCATGCAGCTACGTTGCTGTCGCACAACGGTACAATATGGCGATCGGGACACGGGAGATGCACGACGTGGGTACTTCCAGTGCTCAGCTTCAGTTTTTAAATTCTGCATTACGTGTGAGCAGAAGCCAGCCAACACGAGGAAAAACCTTCAATTTGTTTTTGGGCTTCCACTATTTATGCGTGCTGACCAGTGCGTGCAGGCTTTCCCTTAAGCAAGCAAGAATATACCCAAAGTACGCCATGCGAAACTACCAAGCAGGACTCACGAAGTTGCATACTTACTATGCTGCCAGGATGACTTCAGAGTTCAGCAGCTTGCATGCAAGGGCAGGGCAGCACCGAGCGAGTGAGACTTAACACAAAGTGCTCACTGTTCTGCTACGGCTACTTGCCGCCTGCTGTTAAACAGACTTACCAAGACCACTCACAGGGATAACTCCCTGGTAAGAACGTCACTTCTGTGGAGATGCGCCAATGCCACAATGGTGCCTAAGATATTTACAGTAACTTAGCAGTAGTGTTGCACAAAGGAGTTACTCCCTGTTATGCAAGCTTTCAGTTTGGAAGCCGTTACTGATGGCTTCCGGGTTATGTGCATCTTTACAGAGAAAGTGATTCCATAGTTTGCGGATAACAAGCCAACTGTCGGCCATTCCTGTATGCATTTCACATGAATTCCACAGCTCGTCGGGGCGGCTTCTAAGGGCTCGCTAAAGTAGTATGGAGCTCACTCCATTTGCTGAATACGTAGGGGAACATTAACTTACTAGACACTCAGAACACACGCAGCCTAAATGCCTCGCCCAGCCCTAAATCTTGCGCCTTTAGCGTAAGCCTATATGTATTCCTTTGCCTTGCTTGTATGTAAGGAGGAGTGGAATCCAGCAGCATCAGTTGCAACCATGGAGGCACTGGTCAGTAAATTTATGTTTTAAGCGACGACAGCATTTTCTTAAAAGCAAAACCCTGAAAGTACATGCTGTCCAGGCAGCAGGCAATACGACATCTAAGAAGGCGAGTACCACTGCAAAACGATTTCAGTACGCGGACCATCTCCCCAACTCCCCCCACACAGCAAAGCCTACCCAGCGCCTGTAAAGCTCAGCAAAAGCTGCAAGAGTCTGCTGTAGCGTCTCTACAAGGTGAGGGGCAGACGTTAACATCAAGGCAAGCGGCAGCACTGCACACGCAGAGTTGCCCTAGACTCAATAACCCGCGAGCGCATATATTCAAAGAGATGAAGTTCTCAGCAGAATAGACAAGTGGCGTCACACAGCGGAGACGCCGTACCCCATTTACGTGTTGTAGCTCAGTCTGCAATTGTCAAGTCAGGCGGAGCTGGTAATCCCCATTCTGCGTAATGTATCGAACCCAGGGCAAGGCCTGATATCCGCTTTTTTCGATGATCTTGAGGTAGCGGACTGTAATGCCTGAGACGGTGAAGTAGGGTATCTCAAAAACAACCTGAATAGGTCGGCGCATGAAATTACGCCGCGAGTCGTCTTCTACGGAAGGGAGCGCGAACGAAGCCGTCATGCTGTACTCTCTCTGGCCCTGAAAGTGCCGGATGCTCCACACGAGACAGTCCAAGTCCGGTACGTATTTCGCGCTCCCAATGGTGGTCTTGAAATGCCCCGCACCGGCATCTGCCGGAACCGGTATACGAATTTCTACTCCACCAGCGACAGACCGGGGTTTAAATTGGCTTCTTGCGCGGACTAAGTACTCCAGACGGCTTCCTGAAGTTCCCATGTCCACTTGGCAGTCGACCCATATGAGGGGCTTCACCTGGGTGTGCAGCCGGTACGACATGAGCTCACACTCGCCATCAGGGGGAATGAAGGAAATAGTTCTGTCGTTCTCAAAACGTGCTAAACGGACGCATTGATGAAACTTGACATCTTCCATCTCAATTGCGCGGCCTCTGCCCGTCGATTTCCCGCAATTTTCCAGCACCAGCTTGTCATTTAAGCCTAGTTTCAGTTCTGGCATGCCAGAGAGAAAAGACTTCATTTTGAGCGATCCGAGGATTTCGGAACGCAACACGTTTCCATTTGCCGCCACAAGCAGGTCCAGCTTCTCCACAACGTCGAGAAATATTTCATTTTTCTTGTGCACTATGCCCTCGGACCGCCACGACACAGCATTCGTCATGGCAGTGGGCGGCCGGATGGCGGCCGTGGTCAATTGGTGCGCCTGGTTCTTTATGAATTCGCTCAAAACTTTCACCTCAGTGGTTTGGGGGTACCCGTTGTCTACCATCTCGTCAAGCAACTCGTACGTGATGACAAAGTTGTCGCGAAGACTTTCCTCTGCTAGTTCGTGAAAATAGCTCGTCAGCACGGCGCCCAGTTTGTGCAGAAACGCCACTAGCATCATAGCATTCGCATTTTGCCTTGTTAGTGCCAGCAAATAAACATTTTTCAGCTTAACCCAGCAATATGTAACCCCTTCGTCTTCAAACACCGGGGTCACGCACGCCTCGTCCTGTTCAAGGACTTTACTGGCAAACCGATCACTCACAGCAAGCGAGACATCGCCACGGTAGTCTCGCCCAATAATTACCTTGCCTCGTCCGTCCAGAATCAGCACAGCGCTCGCCCCCGCCATCTTCGCTGCACGACCCGGCAGGAAAAAGAACGACAGAGAACTGCAGCAGCGACCGGCCCCCCCTTGCTGCAGCCCTGCACAGTTAGGACCTCTTCGTCTTCTTGAATAAATGTTTTTCGACTCAAAAAGTCCTCATGTGCGGAAAGGTGACGCGACAAACGTTGCCTCATACCTGTCGCCGCCGCCGCAGCAACAGTTTGAAGAGCTATAAGCAGCAGTGAAATGCTGCATCAAATTAGGTAACAGCTGGAGTCACCATGGAGTTTTTTAGAAACGATAACTCACAGTTGGGGATATTGTTTATTATACAACGGCGCTTCAGATCGAGTCGCTTACGCTGCTCACCAACGAGCAACAGCCCCGGTGCTGCTGTCTCCGACTACTAGAAGAATACAGCATGCGCCGTCATTTTTCCTTCAGTGGCAGTCTATTTTTGTATCTAGCAGAAAAGCTTCAGTATTGCAATCTCGTGGAGGTGGCTGATAGCCATGTGATAGCGAACCTCACGTTACCCCTCAGCAGCCTCCGTGCTCTGTCTTGCGAGGTGGGAGGGTCTGTGCACAAGTAGCGCTTTGAAGCAGAAGCTCCTGGTCTTGACTCCCGAAAAGGTGAAACCTCGTCATCAAGAATATAATTGTTTAGTGGGTGGGGTCTGTAGAGCTATGCCGGGTGTGTGGAGCTTTGTCGGGTCTGTGAAGCTAGAACTAAACTGTGCCATCCTGGAGCCATACCCTTCAGTACTGTGGAATTTTGAGAGAATAATTGTCTCGAGTGTAAGCTTCAGAAGATGTGGCACCTTCATGTATTGAATCGAAGTCCTCATTGCAGTGCTAGCCTCAGTATGGCGGCTCCACAAAGCTTCTAACAACAACAGCAGCAGCGCGTGGGAGACTTGAGGAAAATTTGAACATGTTAAACGAGGGACAAAGACGACGACAATTGTAAAGAGCAACCCACTAAAAGGTAGTACAGAGAAAGGCGATTACTGCAACGGTGCAGTATAATACCGACGGACTCCCAGCATTACTTTCCATGGAATACTCACGTGAGAGCATCACGGATGCCTCTCGCGCAGTTATGAGCTTCTCTGGTGCTCAGATGGACGTGCAGAGATCACAACAGAAAATCATTCCCTCGATCACAACAGGGGTTGACTCCCTCGTCTACTGGCAAATACCCGCGTGTCCAGCGAAAGGTACTTACTAGACTGCGTGATGCAGTGGCAGCTGCAGCTAATTTATCCTAGACAGTGCCTGGGAAGATACTGGATACGAAACAAACCTTGGAGAAATCCCAGAAGCAGCCGTCCTTCACTGCCGTTGAGCTTTCTCCTTGTCTGCTACATGTACCCCTAGTGAGAGAGGATGATAACAACCCGTATCTTTTTTAGAGGCCAGACGCAATGTTTCGCTTTTGTGGTGCACTCAAGACATTTATTGACGAGATTGTACTAGTTCCTAAAATCGAACGTTTCCCCGCACTGGCAACAGATTGCAAAGGCCTTCAGCTCTAGGTTTGTGCTCTGTCACGCGGAGATACATCCCATTAATAACGAATACGAAGCTGCAGTTGCAAACTCGTTCTCACTATCGTGGCGTGGCATGACTAGCTTTACTCAAGTATGCTAATAGTCTCAGCACACCGCTTCCGCGTGAAGCAGTACCACACTAGAATTCAGGAAAACAAGAGTCGACGGGCGGCATGCTCAAATGCACTCGTTCAGTGTCGTACCACTGCAATGCCACTCAGCTGTAACGATACCTCGTCTGCGAGCAGCTGGTTGCGTTCCTTGAGAGAGTGGTGCACTTCGAGCTTCCACAGTGTAGCTTGTAGCTCCTCTAAATGAATATCTCCGCAGAACTAATGCTTAGGAAACAGCATCCCTTGGAGTGTCCACGTAGAGTAATCGGGACTCTTCCCGCTGCATTTCTTCAATCACTGCGGGTTGCTAGCCCACATTTAAGTATTCTGCTGCTAAAATCACTGGCTATGGCCGCTTCATCTCGGTTCTTTCTGTGAGCTTCCCTAACGCGCCGTGTAAGCCACCAACGTTCAACTAGCTCCGAATTAACTGCGCTTCTTTCGCGACCACCAGGTCCCCACTGCGGCATGTAACTCATTTAAAATGAGTGAAACCAGCCTCAAGCTCCCAGGTACTGGCGATCAAGCTTACACTACGAAAGATCGGACTTGCAAGCATCCGTGGAAGCATCGGCAGCCGTTCGCTTCTAATGCAACGGCAACTGCACAGGCTGGGCTAGCATGCAGAAGTTCCACAGCGTGAGCAGAAACTGCCAGAGCTGAAGTCAACTCGAAGCAAATTCAAATACTTCTGCACAGAAAAGGTGGCACCACGTCCGCGAATCTGAGATATTCTGGACAGACCGTAGGCGCATCCGGAATAGGGATATGCAGTTGAGTCACAGCGGGGAGAAAAATGCCCCAACCCTTACCATCTTCCCCAGAAAGCGTAGACATTTGCTTTTATACGCGACTTATGTAGTTCCAGTATCTAGTTTTCGTAAGGGTGTTTGGACATCGTGTGAAATTTTCACGCTCAGACATTTCTGGAGAAATCCCTGGAATCATCTGGACTGCTGTTTACATGCATTTCCCCCACTTTTCCAGAAGCAGCAGTGCTTTTCCAGCACTGATGCCTCTGGGTGTAATTCTTGTGCCTCTTGCAAACTTTTTTCTCCATGTGCAGTAGCCTGCCAACTCTCCACAGCTCATCCGTTGCTCTTCACGTCGGCTGCTTCTTGCTCCTTTGAGCTTGGAAACCCCAGCTTTCCCTTGATAGGCGATGAGCCTGACCGTCCCCAGCACGCGTAAAACCAAATGGCATAGGCGAACCCATGAGTTGAGCATTGTGATGCGGGTTTTGGACCCTAGAACGTGACGCCCCAGTGAGGCAGCGGAGAAGACAGCCCGCTACCGCACTGCAGCATCAAACAAACTGCTGCACTGCAGATGAGCGCACCCGCAAAAGCACGATCCATCGAATAGTGTGAAAGGACTTTTCGGAGTTGGCTTGTAGTTGCAATATATTGTGGTTTGCATGCTTCAACCAAGGTGAGCCTTCAAAAGCATGGAACTGGCAAAGTCCAAACAGCAGCAGAGTCTGCGAGCTTGTTGGACTATTTGCAGTGGCTTGTGATTGAAGCACGGCCAGCAAAAGGATTCACGCTGTTCAGGCCAATCGTCATCGCGTCGCTTTACGAAATCGCAATAATCATTGAAAGGCAGCCCACACTGCTAGCCAGGAACAGGGCTAGCGCGAATATGTGGCGTTTTTCTGACCTCGAATCTTGCTCATCTTGCAGGGCAAAGACAGCGTTCACCGACGCTGATTCGTGCAGCAACTCTGCAGCAGCTCTGCTATTCGTGCAAAACTGCTAATAAAACTCCGAGAGTAGTTGATGATCCCAAAGTCATAAGACGCCTGTGCACTCATTTACACTATGGTAACACGAATGTGATCGGCTGTCGCGAAGTCAAGGTTGGCTACTTCTGCAAGTACCATGAATGCAGAATGCTTGCTTTTGACAGAAGGCACACTAAAGCGTCTGCAGGTGCAACGCAACAAGGATAGCGAGTGAGCTAGATGTCCTTCAGACGCACCGGCTGATTATCGCATCCACGTGTGCAAAAGCATGAACTGACTAAAGTCCCACTTGCAGACAGCCAAGAATGGTGAGTGGCTTTACCGCGCCCGCTACATCAAATATCATGCGAGTCCACTCCTACAGACTATCGGGCACGACAAAAGCCAACTACTTGGGGGAAGTTGACTCGACCCCTAAGCGTAAATATTCCTTGGGCAATTCCAATGCAGGAGGGAATGTTTTTACCTCTAGGGGGTCAACTGCCTGGTGGAACGGGGCAAGCTGTTTTGCGGGGACTCTTGCCACTTGATTTTGCTATCTGCAACGAATGCATTACCGCCGAGTCGCTTTTACGCCCCTTGATTGTCAGCACAGCACGCGCCCAATCCAACGAAGTCAATATGATGATGCGAATCCTTATGTCTTCGCTGGCTTTCTGCGGGAGTCTTCGCCTGGGTTGCCTGACGAAGCGTCCTGCACACCTGAGATGGCGCAATAATGTAGGCTGTCTCACTGAGTCACTGGCCTTAGCATCAAGAAATGGACTTTCACAATCGTTAAAGTCATTACACAAACCCTTAGATATGCCTTGCGCTCAGACCTTCTGTTCTACTGCAGAAGTTAGAGAAAGCCATCTGCTTTGGAGGCAGTACGCAATACATAGCAAGAAGAAGGCTCTAGTTTGTTCCTCCTATAGCGAACCAGGCACTTGAAGCTAATATTTCTGTTCCAACTAAGCCAGAAGGACTGCAACATAAAACACTTCGACTGCGACGTGCGGAGAAGCACAGGCTAGGATAACCACCCAGGTATATACTAGTCTTAGGAAGGCCTGGTTCATCCTCTCATTAGTCAGCGATTCCCTCGTTGCCAATGCTCCTTATTGGCTCGTCGTTCTTTCTCATTTACAGATCTCTGAGGAATTTCCCAAGAAAGCACAGAGACGGAGGCTTCATCAGCAGCTTACGCACAAGCCTTGGCTTCTCTCCTGGATTCGACAGGCTGGCCTTCATTCTTTTTTTGTCTAGAAGAAACAGCAAGGAGCTAAGTGTACTCAGTGCATCTAGACCAACAGTAGCATCTCCGGAAAACTCACGGGGAAAGCATTTTCGACTTCGCACATGCGTCTTAGCATTTCTCAGGGGCACTGCGTACTGCACAGGGAAAGGAATAAGATAGCCTGGCTCATCCTGAATACAGGACATGAAGTTATTCATAAATCAAATTCAGAAGTGTGCGAATCCCCCCCGGTGGAGAGCGCACAGTGCTAAGCAAGGTTACGACTTTACCAGTGCCAAGAAACGCGCAATAACGAGGATCACTGAAAGCCTTGTCGATAAAAAATTGAGTCATCAATGCGAATAAAGGAAAGTATAGCCGACGCTGCACATGATAAACGTGTGGCCAAAGCTCTTTGGCAGGTGAGGCAGGAGGTGGGTGATTCAGCCTATTGTAGTGTAAGGCGACCCCTGAGCCTTTATCCCTAGTACTCTTGGTGCGCCGTGAATGATGGCGCCAGATTCTCTCTATAGAAAAGCTCTGGCAACTTTCTCACAGCTGGCCACTGAAGACCATTTCATACCTAGCAGGGCAGACTCCCTGCAAACTCGGCGAAGCTCTTGTCTGTGGCCATCTAGAGAGGCCGAAAGCTCTCCATCTAATGCTTTCCCCAGAAAAATAGCTTATTTTTAGGACCTCTTCCAACTCGGAAGCGCATGGGACAGGGAGCGTGAAATGACGGCTGCAACCCTGCACTGGCAGACTTTGGTGTGGGCTCATTGGTCCGGGAAAGGATCACTTTTCACTGAAATTTTTTGACTTCCCAGCTGCTTTCTATGCAGCATATAACGTCGCGAAGTCGCTTTGGGGGCCATCGGTCTGGAATTATCGTATGCCGCGGGACTTCAATTGAAAGGAGTTATTCTTGGAACCGAACCTCGGTTTGTGTTGCTCATTGCCATTTTCCCAGAAGACTGCATTTACTATTTACATGCACAAAGTGATGAATCCAACAGCTGCAATATTAGTGTAACATTAGAAAACTATGAAAACACTGAGCATACCTCTTTCCTTCAACAACAGGGATGTAAGGAGGCTTTTGGCAGACGAAACTCTCGTCTAATGCTTTATCCTGCATACCGCAGGCCGCATAGGGCTCGGCTGACAGCGTCTGCTGAAGCACTTGCTGCTAAAATGATTCTTCTGAAGAAGGCATATGCCCGCGTACTCACGGAAGGCTACTTTTGTTGTGGCATTCTTTCAAAATTTGCACATAAAACTACTAGCTACAAGACAACCCGCCGGAAGGATCTGAGCGTACGAAAGGAGCCTGAAATCCTAAGTCTAAAGTCGTTTTCGAGGACAATGTTGTGAAGAAGCAAAAGCTGTTCATGCTTTTTCTCTTTCCATAGCCTCCTAACATTTCCACATTTACCGGCATCCTACTTCGTCCCTGACTACGAAGCACAAACTCTCCCATGCATACACCTGTGCAGCAAGATACAACAATATATGTCGCTAAATATGTCTCATATCTAAATCGAAATCGCATTCGGCCTATCTACAGCTGCGATAGGCAAGTGAAAAGACAGGACACAAGCTGAGCACGAGGGGTCTTGGCCAGTACGCAAAGGGATTTCAGGGATCCCCGAATGTAAACGCTGCTCCAAACTATTGAAGCAGATGCAGATGAAAACTGCAGCGTTTTCTCGGTGTTGCGGAGGATACTGTACTCTAGGGCGACCAACATTCCAGCCCCGATGCACACAACGGGCTGTGTAGTCTGCGTCAATTTTTGTCTTCCCAAAGGAAAATGCAAAGACATGAAGGGGAAAAAATACCGCTATTACTCAAAATATCTAAATTTATTAGGGAGAAGTAGACAAGGCTTGGTGCGAAAGTCCACGGCGACGCCT
Source organism: Eimeria necatrix (assembly GCF_000499385.1). NCBI lineage: Eukaryota > Apicomplexa > Conoidasida > Eucoccidiorida > Eimeriidae > Eimeria > Eimeria necatrix. The sequence goes on from NW_013654345.1 coordinate 109,432, forward strand.
CAGCGCTACCAGCTGTCGTGCTTCTCACGGCTTTCTGCAGCCTTGTTGCCAATTACTGCGAGTTCCGTTTTTGCACTTTTGGAATTTTACTAATATTTGCCGCATACATAAGTGAAGTGGCCCACAAAGCACGACAAGCCTTCCTGAGCGCAGACAGGAGCAACGACTGCCCCCTGTGCTGCCGACTTCTGTCTGCGCCAAATGCATAGCGTAGCCAGCAGCAGTAGCAACGGCAGCAACAAGGAGAAGAACAAAGGCACGAGTTTTATACAACTAATTTCGTTACTGTGAAGAGCATAGGCCCCACTACGGTTCCGTCCGTGCGGCCGAATTTTTGGGGTTCTAGGGCTTTCGAACCATTCCTATGGAGTCTCCTTCGATTCACTGCATCTGGAGACACACAGTGGAACTATAGAAATACGCTGTACGCACAAGAAGCCAAGAGTCCCATGCAGGGGAAGCAAGGTGTCGTATGCGCCCGTACACGCAGGACAACTCATGCAACACCCGCAGCACTCAGAGGGTCCCTGAAGGCTCTCTAGTGGCCCGCAGGTGACAGTAATTTCGGCATTGCGCCAGGAGCAGCAGCTGTAGCAGGTGCTGCAGCAGGAGCTGCGGCAGAGGGCAGGAGCCCGGCGCATTTCAACGGTGGCAACACGGCTGCCGAAGCTGGTTGTCTCCTTGATAGCGGTTCGTCGTCCTTTCCAGCGTTACGTGTTTCCTTTTCACGGTCTTTACAGTCATCAGTCAGGTGGCACGGGCTGTTTCTGGCAGAGACAGCAACTGGGGTACAAGCGCAAACAGCCACAGTACCTGGTGCCCCATGCTGAAAAGTGAGCCGAGCCTTACAGGACGACTAAGGAAGAGACAAACAAGACAGCTGAAATCTAACAGGGGACAGGAAAAGAACGCTATCGGCGAAAATGTCAATCAAACTCAGGGAATTCATCCGACAAGTTCGAGCGGCACGCACAGCTGCTGAGGAAAGGGCTGTAGTGGCGCGAGAATGCGCAAGAATAAGGACCAACTTTAAGGTAACTTCATTCCTGTAGATATACTTAGGTAGTTGTGTACTGTTTGTACGAACAAGTGCGCTTACGTGCATGTATTCGGAATATTTGTGGTATGCGTATGTTGAAGTGCATGTGTATTGTACACATTCATCTACATCAATGTATGAGTCTGTACAGCGTATAAAGCATGCGATTGTGCAGTTTTCGCATGAGTGTTTGCGTACCTTCTTGTCCGTGCCGAAAATAGGCCGAGTACCTATCGGCAAGTTAAATGATGGTTCCTGACGGGGCGAACAAGAGTGGACAGAGGCAGACAGCGACAGGAATATAGGGGGGATAGAAATATGGGCAGAGACAGTCATCGTGCAAGGGTGTTCAAACGGGGGAGGTCTGACCAACAGACAGACGGAGGAACAGACAAAGGGGCACGAAGATAGACAGCAACGCAGCCATCCTGAGAATGGGGTCTATATATAACTGGCACGTGTTTTATCCTGTTTGTGTTTCTGACTTTTCTACCGATGTATGCTTGTACGAGCCAATGCTGAAGTTCTCGTAACAGCTGTACACGTAGTTGAGCATTTTTACCTGTTTTAATGCTGCTTGAAGGAAGGCGACAGCAAGCACCGCCATCGCGACGTGGCGAAGGTGCTCTTCATATCGATGCTAGGCTATCCCACACAGTTCGCGCAGGTGGAATGTATTAAGCTTGTTGCCAGCAACAGGTGAACAACAGGTGCATCATATGCGGCGTGGACAGCTCATGCCTGCCGTTTTGGATCTGCCTCTCTTTTAATATTTTACAGTCTAGAGTGTCATAGGCGCTGCCTTCTTTGGGGGCGCTGCACACATCCATTTTGCAATTTTGTTGCACGTGTATGCGCATAAGGGCGATGCACTTACTTGTACCGCATTTTTTTCACCTCGTTGCGTGCCCTGCCATTTGTCTCGTGTGCGACCCTCTGTGCCCCAGACAGTGCTCACTGCCGCATCTGCCCACCTGCCTGTCTGTCTGTCTGCCTGCATCTCTTTGTATTTCCATAAATTTGTTCGTTTTTGTTGGACTGCCATACATATATTTTTGCCTTTCCACTTCTTCCTTCGTGATGCTTGTAGGTTTGCAGAGAAGCGCGTAGGTTACTTGGGTTTGACATTATTGCTGGACGAGTCCTCTGAAGTGTCTATGCTGTCAACGAATTCCTTAAAGCAAGATCTGCAGCACACAAATCAGTACATCAGCAGCTTGGCACTGTCTGCATTGGCCAATGGCTCCCCCCGAGAGGTCTGCCGTGCCCTGCTGCCGGAGGTAGAGAGTCTCCTGAGCTGCAGCAACCCCTTTATACGCAAGAAGGCGGCAGTAGCTGCAGCAAAGTGTGTTCGCCGTTTGGGAGATGAGGCTGTGTCTTGCTTCGCGTCAACGCTTCCAGTACTTGCCACTGACAGGAGCCATGGGGTGCTCCTTGGAGCCTGCGCGCTGCTGTTCGCCGTACTCGAGACACAGCCAGACCGCAGAGTGGAGTGTCGCCAGCAGCTGCTGCAGCCCCTTGCCAAGGCCCTCAGGACCTGCAGCTCAGCTAGCCACCCACAAAGCGCCGAATATGACATCGCCGGTATTGTAGATCCTCTTCTTCAGTCCAGGCTTCTTAGGGCCGTTGCCCTGTTGGCTGAAGTACGGTACAAACCCAGACAGCCACCTGTTCCTGAATGTGCTGCTGGCGCACCTTTTGCAGACCCACGTACTGCTTGCAAGACTCGGAGAACTGCTGCTACGTTGTTTTACGGTGGTGTTTTCGGCATCTATACAGCTGCTGCCGCGGCGGCAAACAGTACTGCTGCGGCTCCTACTGCTGTCGTTGTTTCTCCATTTCCTGTTCTTGGCAATGTAATAGCTTTTGCTAGTGTATCGCAGTAGCCAGAAGTCTTGTTCGTTGTCTGGGTGATATCAGGGGGATGCAACGGCGACTGCAGCCGTGACGGATTTGCTGGCGCATGTTGCCACCAACACTGACGGATCTAAGAACGCGGGGAATTGCGTGCTGTACGAATGCGTGCGTGCAATCGTCTCTCTCGACACAGACCAAGGTCAGCTGCATCAGCCCACAGTCCTTAGCTCCGCGCCTCAAGCCTTCTTCTTTGAATCTGTTGCCGTGTTTCCCATTTCTTTTTGTTCTTTTGCTGTTGTCTTGCCCACTTATTTTTCTGGTGAGCTTACGCGGCTTACCGTCTTCTTTTGTCCGTTTTATTTTGTGCCCCATTTTTGTATACTTTGCATATTTATAAGGACCTCTATCCTGTTTGAAATAGCCTGCCCTCTTTTCTCTTTCCATGAGATAATGTCTCCGCCTTTTCTCTTTGTTGTTGCCACCGTGTTCGAGACCATCGGAGAGGGTGCCATCCAGGTAGAGTCAATTCATATGGCTTGATTTCTGCCGTGTCCGTTGTACTTCAGGTTTGCGTGTATTGGCTTTAAACATTCTCGGACGGTTTCTGTCTTCTCGAGAACAAAATCTGAAATACGTCGCCCTAGAAACACTTCACCAACTCCTTAGAACAGACAGCAGCGCAGTCACCAGACACCGTGACACTCTTCTAGAGTGCCTGAAGGTTAGCCAGACTTAATTTTCCCGACATAGGTGTTAGAGGCCTCGCAGAGCATCAGATACAAGTCATAGGGTCAGCGGGTGGGGGAGACCGCCGTAGAGGAGGGCGTTTGAAGCTACGTGACAGCGACGGCAGAGAGCAGCAGGAGCTGCAGCCATAGCTTGTCTGTCCATGTATCTCAGGATTGTGACACGTCAATCCGTCGGCGGGCTTTGGAGGTGTTGATAGCTCTACTCTCTCCCCAAAATATTCGCGTTCTAGGTCGGGAATTGCTTTCATTCCTGCTAATCTGCGACAAGGAGTTAAAGCCCTTCGCAGCTGCCAGATTGGCCATGGCGACTGAGACACATGCGCCCACGCGACGCTGGCAGTTCGACGCCACTCTCAAGCTCCTGTGTCTCGCAGGTACATTAAGTGTGCTTGTTTGATTTGCGGGGCTGACTGACTAACTTCAGATGTCATAAACATCTTAGAGTAGCAACGAGAATAACAGCAGGCAAACTGCGAGACCGCAATGTAAAGCGGCAATACGCAGATAGACAGAGCAGGGGCAAGACTGCATAGAAAGCTGAATTAAACAGTGGCAGTGGCAGAGATAGAAAAAGATAATATAATGTACGAAACAGACTGAGGCAAGCGCAAAGAAAGGTGACGTCAGGAGTGGACAAAAGAGAGGGCACTGCTGTTTTTCTCAATGTTGTTCTTTTTATAGGCCAGTATGTAGAGGAATCGGCAGGCAATGAGTTGCTCTCGGTAGTCCTTCGGACCCCTGAGCTTCAGAGCTATGCTGTCCACAAGCTTTTCTTCTGTCTTCGAGAGGGCAGCGCCAACAGCCCCGTGCTCGCCAAGGTACACGTCAAACAGTAGACGCTGGCTTGCCCGAAACCCTAAAATTGCGGAAATCCAAAGGAAACTTATTTATAACTAACCCGATGTCTTCAGTTGCGTCTGCTGTCTGTCGGTGCACCTCATGCGGCTAGTGTCTTTTTTCTTAAGAAGTACCTGTTCAGGTTCCAGGGCGTGAGGTGTGTTGGCTTCCCCTTCAGACGGCGCTGTACTGCGTGGGTGAGTTTGGCGATTTGCTGGTGGCTAAGGACAAAACGCATTTGCTAGCTGCAGATAAGGAACACCTATTGGGGGTCCCTTCGGGGTCCTCCGATGATCCATCGGCCGCTGCGCTATCTCTTACTGCTGAAGAGGTCGTGGACACCCTGGCGGCGATTAGCCAGGCGCTTCAGGAAGGGCAAGGCAAGAAAGGAGGGAATGCAGCAGCAATTGCTGTTGCTGCTGCGGCAACTGCAACGAGTGCACCTGCGTTGTCATCTATCACGGAGGCGCTGATGACTTGCCTCGCTAAACTCACCACAAGATTGCCAGACCAGGTCAGCGTTTGGCTTTGTCTTCCTTTTATTCCTTGCTTTCTCCAGGCTGTTGTCTTCTTTCTGGCCTGTGCCTCGGTATTGGGCCTTTCCGTTTCTGTCTGTGCCTGTTGCTGTGCCTGTCTTTTTCCCTGTGTGCGTTTGGCATTGTCACTGTCTGGTCGTTTCATCTCTGTTTCTCTTCTTCTGTCCGTTTTCCCCCCGTTGCCTAATCGGTCTTCCCGTGTCTTCTTCCTTCCTGAATGCTCATGTCTATTCTTTGTTACTTGCGAAAATGCCCGTTAATCTTTAAGCTGCTTCTTACCTGCCATTCCGCGTCTCACGTGCTGCTGTTTCCCGCGATCGCCTTGTCTTGTGTTGCGACAGAGGAGTAGGCTGCTAAACTTGCTGCGGAACTTCACCAGCAGCAGGTTGCTGGAGGTGCAGCAACGCAGCTTGGAGTTTGTGTCACTGCTGGAGTCCACGGAGTGGCAGCCGGCGGACATTGAGGCAATCTTTGAGCGGATGCCGCTGCAGCAGCAGCAGCATCGCGAGAAACCAGTGGGAGAGGTCTGCTTCGACCTAGCAGATCTTCCCTCGGATTTGTCCCCTACAGGAGAGAGAGGCCTACCCACTTCAGGTCCCTTGACAGCAAACAAAGCGCAGGCCGTCAACGGCACTGGGGGAGGTGTGTGCGTTTAACTATTTTTCGCTATTCCCTGTTCTTCCCTTTTCTCGTTGGCAGAGGTGGACTGCCACTTTGTCTCTTATTTGTGGTACTACATGCGGTGGTTTCCGTCTAGTCATCCTTCCTGTGTCATTAACGTATATCTCTGTCCCTCCTTACTTGCCTAGCTTTGCCCCTCGTGTTTCTACTTTTTTCCCGCCTGAGCAGTGTCTGTACACTCCAGCATTTGCTTTTGCTGTTTTATTCATGCCGAATGGCTTCACATGCACTGGCGTGGAGTGTCCCTCAGCGCAACTACTCGAGCTCGACGACCTTCTAGGCCTTGCCGCCTCCCCGCCCCCTTCCCAAAAGGAGGCGCCTCAGTCTCTTTCTGGCAGCAGCGGCGCAGCAGACAGCAGCAGCAGCAACGGCGGCTTGGATCTACTTGCCGACCTTTTGGGAGGGGCATCTCTGTCTGCGCCTGGAGCAGTACAACCAAGCTCCCAGCGTTCTAGCGGAGCAACAGGAACCGTTGCTCTGCCAGCAGTCACCACAGACCCTTTTGCGGGTCTCATTGACCTTGCGAATCCGCCATCAGCATCATCAGGCTCTGCAGCGGTCTCGCCGCCCTCGGTGAATTCCGGCGAGCCGCTTGCTTCTCTGCTGGAGTCTGCGTTGAGCCCTCCCAGCCCACAAACTACGGCAGCTGCAGGAGGCGCTACTGATCCACTAGCATTGGCTTTGAATGCAGAAAGTACCCCGGATTCAGCAGCGGGGGGACGTGATGGTGTGTTTGCAGTGCAGGTGCTGGATGAAGAAGGCTTGCGCGTTGTTTTGAAGTGCCGTCGGCTGCCCTCGGCAGCCTGTGAGATTGTTGCCGAGTTCACAGCAAGCCCAAGCAGCAAGCCGCTGCTGCAGTTTCGGTTTGAAGCTGCTGTACCCAAGTATCTCCAGCTGCAGTTGGACCCCCCGACAGACTCAACAGTGCTTCCGGGGGCCCCTCCAGTGCAGCAGCGCCTGCGTGTCACCTCTTGCCCAGCAGTGTCAGTAGCAGCTACGAGCCCGCAAAATGAACCAAAGCCACTTCTCATGAAGTGCCGTGTGACGTATCTTAGAGACGGGGAAACAGTGCAGAAGGGCACCAACGTTGCCTCGTTTCCGGCGGGGCTGCTGGAACCCTACTAGGGCTCTTAACGCAGCAGCTGCATTCTTTGTACAGGCCTACGCGTATATGAAGGATGAAGAAACAAAATTTTCGTGATGAACAACATAAGCGAGCACATGTAACACGTATTCCCATAGGCGCATACACACGTGCAGCCAAGGGAAGCCAGCTTGAAGCCAATGACTGTGGCAGCAACATGCATGAAGGGTACTATTGGTTCTGCTGCTTTGGTTGGTGCTGCTTGCTCCACGTATACGTGCACACATGAACGCTACGAAGAGAAAGGCTACGTCTGTCCGTCTCTGTCGACGGTGTTTGTTTCTGCCAGTTGTTCTAACTGTGGATGGCACCGCCCAAGCTGGAAGTCCCTGCTTTTGTTAGGCTACCCAGCAGCAAAACACCGCTGCTACGTTGATGTGCGGTGTCTAGCTACCTGATTACAGCATGGCCTTCAATTTCTCCGTGTATCTGCTGCAGCACCTGGGCAGTGAGTTAATTGGTGACGTCACTGACGGATTCACAATGCCATTCAGAAGCAGTGAGGTACTGCCGGTGTCGGGTTCGGGTCTCTCAAAGTACAAAATTTAAACACCAACACGCAGAAAGAAATAGTGGTCAAAGCAACAAATTCAACGACGCACACAACGAAAATGCAGATGATTACATACGCCCATAAAACACATGAGGTCCAGAAGAGCACAATAGATGTGATTTTCTTGGAATTGCCTCATGAAGGGTAGCTCGGGTACGCAAACGCGTTGTCTGGACTGCAAACATTGGACGTCGAGAGCCCGCCAAGGCCTCTGGAGGGCCCTATAAGGCCCGGTCGCCCCAAAGGTGCTACCTCCCGTTCCCTCCTTCCTAGCGACTGCCTTGGAGGATCTTGCCCTTTGGTACCATCCCCTGAGCCCCTGATTTTCCTCCCTTGAACTCCCACAGGTTCCTTTACCCTGCTGCTTCCAGAAGCAGTAGCCAGAGCAGTGGCACCCGGGCGTGCCCCTCCTATCCTGCTGACACCACTAGTGTTCACAGGCCCTGTGGTAGCACCACCGGAGCCCCCAGTCCCTCCAGCAGGCAGCCCTGAGAGTCCACCACGGTTGGCAGGACAGGGTTCCCGACGCACCTTCGATGCTTGTTCGACGTGCATGGCTGCAGCCGGCCGCTGCCCCGCTGGCCTTACTGACCCTCGAACTTGCGGAGATGTTGTAAGCCCAGTAGCGGCGTGCCCTCCCTTGGTGCTTGTTGCCGTGGCTCTCTGTGATGTTTCCTTAAAGGTGCGGCCGCAAGGCGCTGAAGGGGCAGAGGTGGTGTAATACGAACGTGCAGCTGAGACACTGCACCATGAGGGCGAGTCCGGTCGTGGCTCAGCCTTCTGTATCAGAGGGTCAAACTTCCTCTGCTTAAATGAGTCAAAAGCTTGACGTTTGTGGCTGGAGATGCGTGAGCAGATGTTTTGATGTGTCGCGATCCTATCTGCGTTAAACCAGCGACCGCAGACCGCACACTGGAGCCTCCCTTGGTCGTCAAAAGCTGTGCTGATGGGTCCACTTGAGGTCTTGCTGGACCCCTGGGCCTGAGACTGCATCGCAGCCTTGGGGGCTTTTGGGCACCGCGAAAGGTGCTGATCTAGCTCAAGCTTAAGCACCTCCTGCCCGCAGTGCTGACATGTTAAGCGAATGCTCTTCTGCTTCTCTGCACACGTTTTCTGGTGTATGGGGAGTGACCGAGCGAAGAACTCCCCCCCACACATGTTACAAACGATGCCTCTGGGCCGCATCCTGAAGATTCGGTGGGAAAATGGCGAATGAAAGGGCAAATTTAGGCCGACTTCTACACAAATATCGCGTGGTCGAGCCAAAGGTGCTCAAGTACGGGCGACCGCTATGAGTCTTTAAGCACACAGTCAAAAGCTGAAGCTTTACTTGCTAGATACAGGCCTCCCAAGTTCGACACGACGCCAGTGCTCATACAAAGACCGGTTGAAGCAGGCCAGGGCTAGAGACCCTCGATAGCAGCTGTGAAACCTTCGGCGTAAATCTTCAAGTCGTCACTTCTTTAACGCGCCTTCAGTCATAACTCGTAGGCTGCCAACGTTCGTGGGTCAACCTGTCGAAATACCTTGAAGTCACGGGACCTGAAATGCTGTAGATTTAAACTTGCGGTGGAAACCTGCACGTCACGCCAAGGGCACTTTGCGGTTATTCATCAGTCTGCACGTCATACATACAAGTAGCAAATGAGCTTATACACGAGAAAACTTCTAGCAGGATAATATGAAACTGGTAGGAAACTCCTTTCAAACTGGACTGCAAAACCCTGAACCGCTTCAGTATTTGGGAAGCCAGTGGCACATCTCAGTGAAAGAAGAAGTAGACAATCTCTTGATTTCTTCAGTCTATATGAATTTGCCGTCATTTATGCAAATTCTTTTCAATTTATGGACCATAGTCCCTGAAGCGAACACATAAGGAACATCATGGCGCTCGCTCCAGCCGATGCCACGGTGACACACCAAGCACAAATCGCCCCTTGAGGACCCCTGCAGCCATAAAGAAAATTGCTCCCGGCAGCATGCTATTTAATGAGTTCAAATGCAGTATTAAACGCAATCCCTGTATTCTGAAGGCCCGAAGAACCGTGGAGTTATCAAGACAGGGCGGTTTCCAGCTACTCTTGGGCTGGAGGCTGGGAAACGGCTGTGTGAGCAGATTAACCCACAGAAGTTCAAGCCTTATTTTACCCAACAAATGCAACACTAACTCTACAGAGTCGATTTCAAGGATAGTTTTTCGCTTGAGCCTCTCCGGTGTACCACTTTGTCTAAAAACGTACTAGCGAGGGCTGCACATAACAAATTTGGCGTGCTGGAGCTGGAAAACCTTCTTCGTGCAAGAACAAGCCAGGGTCGTTTCTTCATTGTCGCACCGCCTGTGATATTGTCTCCGTACGCGGGGAGTGTTGCTGCATGCCAGGGCCTCGTGATGCCACAGTCTGCAGCATTCTCTTTTGGTATGCAATGCTGCGGTTCACTCATATTTCTAGCTTCCCCTTTTCGGCCTTCTAAGCGCCTGCACCTCCTCAATAGGGCTGAGAATGACTACTTACGATGCAAGGTCACGTCTCACCGCCTTGCCTTTCAGCATCTGGGTGCTTGCCGTCGCCTATACTCTCTGCAGTGCTAGCTGCATTAGCAACGGTCACTGTTCTCCAGATGGTTCATTCGATCATCCTACTGCCGCCCATTCCTGCAGCAGCAGCGAGAAGAGGGCAAATAACGAGGTCCGTCGGTCATCACATGACTCTCCGGACGTACTGGAGCTGGGCTTGCCTTCCTCTAATCGAAGTGTAGCTGACAAACGCGCAGAAACAGTAGAGCTTGTCAGCGACTTCGGTGAGGAAAGCATTGTGGGTATGGGCTCTCTCGTCGAGGGTAAGTACCTCTTGCTTGAACAGCTACACCCCACATTATGGGCTTTCTCTGGTGTTCCTGAGGACAGTGGCTCTACAGACGGGCAGCTGCAGATACATCTGAAGCCATCTGATGCTGCTTCTGCGCATGAATCTGTTCCTCCTGCCACCAGAAGTAGCTGCTACGACGATGGCGGTATTGACCAGTCGACCACGTGGAAACAGACCAATGGTTCTTGGAGCCGGACTAGCGAGCCGCCCTATCTCTCTTCTGAACCTCGTTCTAGGCCGCTTCTTCTCCCTCCTGGCATAGGGGCAGCAAAAGTTACAACAGGAGCAGCCCTTGCAGCAGCTGTAGTCTCTGTACGCTTCGATGTGGTCATCTCCCGGCAGGCCGGGGCCAAATCCCAGGGTTTCTGCATTGATCCTTCCATGTAGGAGGCTTCGGTGTTTCAGGGCACTAGCCAAGGCGAGGGTAGAGGATGGGGGACAAAGCACAAACAAACACGGGGATAGAATGATGCAAAATGGCTGCTCCATGTAGTTGCTCAATGAAACGTCACCCCATTTGTAGAAATATACTTTCATATTCGCAGTCAAACGCAACGCAAAAGAAACATGTGTGCGCTTATGCAGAATTCTTCGTGCCTTGCCATTTTGGTTTCACTGGCCATCACTGCCGTCACCACAGGACAGCAGCCGGAACAGCAGGAGTAGCGGCAGTGGTCCCGGTTCCCGCTACCGAGTTTTTGGGCGTTTAGGGGGTGGTGCCTACGGAGAGGTGAGGTGCTGCCAGTTCCTGGTTACAGTTGATTGGTTGCAAATTACGCTGGAGTGGGTATTGCCGTTGCTGCTACTACTCTGGTAATTATGAGTTCCGAACAGCTGTTATTTTGGACCATAGGTTTGGAGTGCGATAACTCTCGACAGCGAGGCGCCGTTTGTCGAGACAGTCCTTAAACGGATGCGCTGCGATACCTTTTCGGCGCTTGGGGACCCTGCAGGCCAGAAGCAGCATGGACAACAGAGAGAGCGCGCACAGAGAGGCTTTGCTCGCGAGGTGTTTTTTGGTGGGTCTGCTTCTGCGGTTTGCACAATCACCTCTATTTGAGCACACGAGATACGGTTTCGTCTTCAGTAGCTGCTACTGTTGGAGCTGCTCCTGCTCTGACTACTGCCATGCCTGATGTTTTAATGGTGTTACTGCCGCTACAGGTTTGCTGCTGCGTGACGTGCCTCACATCTCCCGTTTCGTCGAGGTTCTTCCCACGTACCCATCTGCTGCCTCGCCGGGTGCCTTTGCACCGCGAGCAACAGGGGGCGCAACTGTAGAGGAGTCAGCAGCTGCAGCTGCTGAAGCCGCTACGTTCCTCCCTGAAATGACTAAGGAGGACTTAATGACTGCGGCGATGAGCGCGAGACAGAGCTGCTGCGGCCAGTGGCTGGTGTTCGCTAATGAGGGTGTCTGCCTCACCCACCTCTTCTTTGTTGCAGACAAAGGAGGCAGCGGCCTTTTGGAACCTGTGGGCTGCAGCCATGTCTCGTCTCAAAATGCCAGCAGATCTCTTTAATATTGACAGCGGCAACAGCAAGAACAGCAGTGACTGAAGCAGTACTTGTGATATCTGCTGCAATATTTGCTCAACGCTGTTCACGCTATTGCCTTGTTTTTTGTTTCTTCGGCTGCACACTTCTTGATTGCAATTATACTAGTGGCGCATTTACTTGCTGCGGTTCTTCTTTAACACAGCATTTGCTGCAAATAGCTTGCTACTTCTTTCTTTCTACTTTCGGCTCCTGCTGATGCTTTCAGAACGCCTTATGGTGGTACTTGAAGGCCTCCGCGCGCATCAGACCTCCGCCGAGTCATGTGCGGCACTTCGCAGCAGCGGCAGTAGCAGCAGTAGCAACGGATGCTCCGTTTTTTCCGTTGCTTCTGCAGCTACGAGAAAGCGGGAGCGAACTTCTACTGGTCATCCGTGAGGTGTTGCAGCAGCTGTTGCTAGCCTTGCGGGAAACGCACAAGCGACAGATAACTCACAGAGACATCAAGCTGGTGAGTGGTACGATGCACTGTGGTCTCCTAGAACAATGAAGATGAGACAGGGGGATAAGTATGTAGACATGCAGAGATATCGAGGCAAAAATAGTGAGAGGTGGAGGTGCGGAAAGATAGAGAGGGAAGTTTAGAGATCCATACTTACAGGCAAACTGAAGACTCAACGTCTTTACTTGCCCATGAGTACTCGCCGCATGTATGCTACTTTCTTTCTTGTGCAGCATTTGTTACTGCTGCTGTCACCACTGCTGCTTCCACTGCTGTTGCTGCGTAGGAAAACGTTTTGCTTCATCCGTCCCTGCCCCTTGCTGTTAGACTGGTCGACTGGGGCAGCGCTGTCACCAACGACACGGCGTCGCCTGTGGCCCTTGGTGAGCGATAGAAGGCTTTAGAGGGCTGTTAATTGGTTTTTGCGCCAAGTTACTTACTCGTGTCCGTGTAGCTTTAAGCGTGGAGCCCTTGTGACTAAATTATACAGTCCAGTTATCTTTTAGGGCGCTTTCTTTTAGCCAGGCGAGTAAAGGCAGTTTGCATACATATATGGTTTTAGATGCACCCTATTGTATACAAGCTTGCGTATGCGTAATCTGGACAAGGGCAGCGCCATTTATTCACTAACTCGTGCGTCTGCTACCTCTGCACAGCCTTAAAGGCTCTATGGGGAGAAGAAGCCCCTTCAATACTAGAAGAGTCTGACGGTTACCAGCCTCCAGAAGTTTGGGCTCAGGCCGCAGCGCAGGCAGAACTGAAGGCAAGCCTCCACAAGCAGCATTACCACCACGATCAACAAGAGAAACAGCACTGTGATGGAGACTGCAGCGCCACCAATGGCAGCCAAAACGGAGGCAACGGCAACATCAGTAATGGCCACAACAACAACGGCGCCGGCAGTAGATACACCAATAGCAGCGACAACACCAACAGCCAAACAAAGGCCGACAGAGATTTGCTGCATAGACCACCTTCGCACGACATGTGGGGTGTTGGAATGATATTTCTTAAGTTGGTGCTGGGCACTCCCTCACCATTGGAACCACTAGACGACAGGCGACGGGCTAAAGTACGAACGCGTTGCTGCTGTTTTTTTAAATTTGTACTGTTGCTGGTGCTGCTGGGCGTGCTGCCATGCACGGAGTTTACGTATGGGGGCGTTTGCTTTGCTCTTGTTTTCAGCTGTCTCAAGCTTATCAGGGCAAGCCGCCTGAGGTGTTGCGTCACGACTTGCAGATTCTGGCATTGAGTGATTTATGCTTGATTCCATGGGCTTCTGATCGCTTGCCTGCTGCTGCTTCGCCAACGGCTGTCGCTGCTACATTTCAGTCCTTCGCTTTCGCTTCTCTAAAGTCTGCTGTAGTGACTGCGGCTGAGAGCTTCTACCTGAACTGGGTGGCACCATATAGGGAAAGAGCGAATTCGACAGAGGACCACAGCAAAGAACTTCTCCAAGGTGACGTGGAAAAGGTTGAGATGCGAGAAAAGGAGAAGAAAAAGGTCTGGCAAAGGACCAACAAACAGGAAGCGTCAGTTAATTTGCGACGGCGTCCTTTTTTTGGGATTTGAGCAGCTTTGAATGAAACAGTATAAACCATATGCACATGCGTTTGCCCGTGTTTGCGCTTGCCTTCACGTTTGAGGCGCATTTGCTTTTTTTGCAGCTGCTGGTGATGCGTTTGCCGCTGTTGTTATTGCTTCATTCCCTTTAGGAAAAGGGGCTGGGTCGGGATGATTTGCTTGCGCTTATCTCCCGAGTTCGCGGGTTTGCTGGGGGGAGCGAATTGGTGCTGCGGCAACAGCAGCAGGCACTGCAGCGGCCACAAACAGCAGGCCTCTTTAGCGTAGATGAGGATGACGACGACGCCCAATACCTCTTTACACAAAAGGGACAGACAGCGCAAAACAGACAACAGTACCGAGAGTGCGATGAAGCCCTCGTAAGATGCTTACGTCGCCGCTTTCTGCTCTTCGGTGCTGTTGTTATTGCCATGACTGCTGTTCAGCAACAGTAGTCAAACATAGTGCAAAGGGGTAGAAGCAAACGGTAGCCGTGGCCAAAGAAATGATATGGTAACAGTATCGAACTGGGGCATCGCCAAGCAGCCGCATCACCAAAAATCGACGTCGCTCTCAGAACACCACTGCTAGGCGGTGTCGCTTTATGGTGACGCTGGTACTCAGCAGTGTTCCCCTTAGGTCGTGTTTCTGTCGCTATGTGTTCTGACGCTGCTGAAGTAATTTGTGCTTCCGATGCAATAGCATTTGCTTGAGCTGGCTAATATTGGCCGCATTTGTTGCTCTTATGTGCACTGCTGCCCCTGCAGTTCGCAGAAATACTGAGGTTTCGAGACCCTGCAGGCGTCGGGGTGCCCAATCCGTTGGCTCGCGATCTTCTCAGGAAGCTTCTGGCTTTTGACCCCCAAGTGAGTCGTGGTTATAAGCTGCACGGCTTTAAAGGGAAAGCTGCTCAACAGGCATGACAGACGTTTTTGTTTAGGCGTGCTTCTCGTGGTGCCCTCACTTGATGCCCAGTAGCACAAAGGTGATTAATTATACAAGCGTACATATGTGCTTAGGTTTGTACATAATATAGGTTCGTATGAACTAATACGTCCACGCATAAAGACGGCTACAGCACATAAGAGATATCCTAGGTGTCTCGGAGGCTTTGTGGAGGGCGCTGTGAATGTATTTGGCTTATGTTGCCTTACGTAAGTTGTCAAATGAATGCGAATGTGCAGGAGAGGCTGTCAGCTGAGGCAGCACTGCAGCATCCTTGGTTTTCGGTCTCAGCCGCTGCTGCGGGCGCGGTGAATGAGCAGCGCGCCTCACAGCCTCCATGAGCCTTTGGTATCTCTTTTGATGCCCCGAAAGTTTTTTTGGCTCCCGTTGCTTATGCAGCTCATTGCACCTCAGAGCATCTTTAGTGGCTGGAACAAGAGGAATGGCTGTGCAGGCACCGCATTGCATTCATTGCTTCTTAGAGACATGCTTGCCTTCCCAAGTAGCCAGGCAGCGATTCACCGCTGTACATATCTCAGGATCCTGTGGCCCATGTTTCTCGTCCGCCTTAGTATCATAAAGAGTTGACCCATGATGAAGTAGGCAACCCTTCGCACGACTGCCGCTCATTTGCCCGTACACAAAGCGGCAAAGTGACAAATGACGAGCGCGCTGCTCGTTGAGCGGGTTATTGTGCTGTTGGCAAGGAAAGGAAGCACCAGTGTATGCATGCGTGGGTGCATGCAAAAGCAGCCGCGGTAGTAGCGCGGGACATGTACTTCTTCCATGTTAGAACGCATTTGAGCCACTGGACTTAATGCCGTGAAGCAGCAGGTGGGGTGTGTTTAACCCGGTATGTTCGTGTACATCCTCTTTGTGCACTTGACTAGTCGCAGATAATTATGTTTTAACAACTAGAAAGGCGCTACGTGCGTGGAAAAAAATGTGCCAGCAACTTGTACGCGAAGTTATGCATACATGTAGATAGATGTGTCTTTGACCTGACCAGCGTCAAAGTCACAAGCGGTCATCTTGATACAGCAATACAACTATTATCCTGGATACTCATCCTGGAAATTACAGGTGCGTACTCAGGAAGACGCAATGGCAGAGGCACAAATGCGTCTAGCCGAAAGAGTGGCTGCAGAGACTGAGGAACAAGAATGGCAGCGGAGGTATCAATACGAAAGACCAGAGCAGACGAACAAAGGTGCGATTGCACTGGAGGTGTTCACTTATTGCTCCCTTGTCGCTGTCACAGTGAAGTCGCATCTAGTCAAGCAGCGCAGACAAGCACTGCTCAAGCTTGCCCCACTGGTAGCACTAGCAGCCGCAGCGATGAGCAGGTGCTACAACGGCACACCACACGGAGAACGGCAATGCGTGAGGTTAATTCATCGGACATCCTGCAGGGGCCATTTAGAATGCACGCCAGTTTCCCACGAGAGACGTCGAAGGGGTTGTCACTGGTAGATACTCTGAGGGACCAAAGTGACAGTGCTGCGTCGACCGTGAATTTCTTGGGTACTTATCTAGGCGGCACTACAAAAAAGTTTGACGAAACAGCGGGTGCTTGATTTTCAGTCCCACCAGGTGTGCGGGCAGCCTGCAAACTCCTAGAAATACTTCTTTAGGCGGACAAACGTACCCATGAAATTCGCTAGCACGTATTCGCACTCCGGCTCACACCCTTTATTCAAAAAAGCAAATGACCAAATGTGCGCACACACAAAACAAACGCTCAAGTGTGCAAGCATAGAAAGCTACAAGCGTAGAGCCCGAGCTGCAGCCATTCGTTACGTGGCATACACATTTGCGCACTCATCCAATGACGCGCAACTTGCAAAATAAAGTATTTGAAAAAGAAGTGACCAGTGTATGCACCTGTGTACTTTCGCGTTCATGACCTACGTCTTCTGCATCGTGCTTACGCGTGAGGGTTAAGTAAAAACTCATGTGCGTTACAGCATACAAAGATGCAGCTTTGCGGATTTTCGCAACGTTCTTGTATGCCGGTGGAATCACCAGTATTTGCATGCTGACGCACCGTGTGCGTATATCGCGCTGCCTATGTCTGAATGCAACTCCCCAGCATGTACAGACTGACGCTCTCGTGGTCACTCCCTAATGGTTTGTGTTTTTGCTTTGCCACTCAAGTACTTAGTTCTAGGATGCACTGCTCGGTGCACTAGCGCCTCCTCACACTGGTGGCTCCACGCTGTCTTAAATTCACCTTTCTTTGTTGGTTCATCTGTCGTAGGTTTATCACTAAATCCTGAATCATGAAAGTGTAAACCTAAGCCCTAAACTCTCAGGGTGCGTAGATTTCGGCAGACGTGCTGCTGCAATAAAGCACCGCAGTATAAAATTACATGTAATCCAAAAATGCCCAAATATATTCCTGCAAGTTTCAAAGCCATTCTAAATTCAGGTTGCTGCAACAGCAGCAGCAGCTTCTGCTGGTGCTGTGCAGTCGCAGGCATCGTCATCCTGGACAACACCTAAGAAGAGGGCTGCATTGGAAGTCGAATGCGAAATTTGGGGGGTGCAGCTGCAGCAGCTGGCTGCTGCTGCTGCTGATCTAACGGTGACGGTTGCAACGTTGAGTGTATCGGCTGTCCGTGGACAGCCTGTTGGTGCAGCTCCGGCGTTGGCTGCTGTTGCTGATGCTCGGGCTCCCTTACGGCCCCGAAAAGTGGCTGTGTGTGCTGCAAGGGTACATGATGCTGCTGTGTAGTGGCTGTGCTCATTGCTTGCTGCTGATGTTGTTGTTGCTGGGATGCGCCAAAAGATAAGCGGATGCGCAGAGGCTTTAACCCTTGGGGCCGTTGAGTTTCCTCTTCCCCCATGTTTGCCGAAGAAAAAGACTGCATGTGTTCCGAGTAGTCTGGGAGAGGTTGCACTGGCAGTTGCTGGTGCAGCATATGCTTCTGCTGCTGCTCATACGGTTGCAGCGTGTGCTGCACAGATTCCTCTCGTGCTTTCTTCTTTGACTTGGAGCTTTTCCCCTTTCTGTCGCGTCTAGTTCTTTCAGAAGTCCCCTCAAGCGCAGCAGCATTGCCAGTTAGTGCGACTGCCGGGGCAGCAGCAAACGGCTGTTGTGATAACGTCCCAACTGTTGCCCCGGAAAAACCCGGAACAACTCCTTCAAGTGGCAGCTGTTGCATCTGTGATTGCTGCTGCAGCTGCTGCGGCGTCTGTGCGGACTCGCCTAGAGCACTGGCAGCCTCAGGGACCTGAAAACCTACAGTCCCCATTTGCAGTGATGGCCCCTGAGTGGAGTGGCCGAGGGAAGGGGCGCTAGGAGAGTGTGCATACGCTAGGGAAGCAGTAACCTCGGTCTCTCTAGCTCCTGACCTCCGCTGCCGCTTGGTCGGGAGCGGCAGCTGCTGCTGCTCCTGCTCTAAATACGATCCCGAGCCTCTCTTCGAACCCGATAAAGGCAGCTCAATCCCCTGAGGAATGTACCCCAAGTAGCTGGGTGTGTACGGCTGTTTTTTGCTACCTCCTGATCCTCTCCCTGAGCTTGTAGACCCCGTCGTGCCTGCTGTCGCCGCTGGTTGGCCTGCCACAGAGACCGGCCTTGCGGGCAACCGCACAACAGTTTTCCTCCTGGAAGCAGGTCCACCAAAAGCCACTGCCCCCTCCTGCTGTTGCAGCCAGGATCCAGTACCTGGGGCCACCGCAGCGGCTGGTGCTGGCGCAGCATGCAAAGATGGTTCGAAAGAATCATAAGAAGAGGAAGTGTTTCTGCCTTTCCAAAAGGGCAGCAGTGTTGAAGTGGCGCTACGGCTGTTTGAACCCACACTCCGCACGGTGGAACTCAGCTGCGAGGACACCGCAGAAGCTTCATCGTCATCTCCCTCCCCCTCAGCCTCCATCAGTTCACCTCCAAGCCCATCGCCCCCTGCTCCCGAGGCCTCGCCGTCTGAAACAAAGAATAGCAGCTGAAAAAGCAGATGCTTTGGCAACAAGGCTGATTATAACTGCCCGCATATGCCCGCAGAAAACGCTTCATGCACGCATCCAAGAAACATCGGCCACTGCACGGAAAGCAGCACGACTAGCAGCGGCAGGGATGCTAGAAGCAGGGCAGCATAACATATCCCAGTGCGTCACTACACCAACAGCCAACAGGGAGCAGCAGTCACCATCATGCGCAACTAATGCTATGTCATATTCATCTCGGCACACACTGCTGAGTGGCGCAATCGCAGCAGCACCTGTCACGGCTGCCAGTGCAAGCTCACCAGGTAAGGAGGTGCTTGCTGTTGAGTCCCAACAGCTCCTGTATACTTCAAAAAGGCGTCGAACTCTCTCACCCTGTGCTGGGGATTGCATACTGTGGAACGCCACGCAGGAATTCACGCGGCTCCTTATCAGCACAAATCCCATGCACTCCAGCGCCTACATTTAACACAGCAGTAGCAGTAGCAAAGCAAAATAAGCGCCTCAACAGCAGCAACTGCAAGCACCAAAAGCCGCAGACACGCCAGCAGCAGTCGCCGATGCAAATGGACGCGAATCAGCAACGAAAGTAATTACTGAGGCTTCTCAAGGCACCTGAAGCGGCTCCAGAGGGGAGAGGAAGCAGCTGCTCCTGATATGCTGTTAATGGGCAGACGTACCCGAAGAAATATCGGACTCTCCTGTCCATTATATGCTCTCGCGTTCTCAGTCAGCCTAGTTAAATACTTTTCCACTTTGCTGTCGAAAACAAAAGCCACAAGACCAGATCTTCAGATCATCAGCTACTTGCGTCATATTCATCAATTACCGCTATCCTGGCTGTTCTAATTCACTGCCACTACTAAGCCACTACTAAATCAGCGGCATCCGCTTCTGCTCCTTCTTTTCGCTGTAGGGCTACCGCAGCAACAGGAAATGCTGCAATAGTGCAGAGGGTGGTGGCTCACTTAAGCGAAGTAAATTCGTGCTTGTCAGCAAACCTCCGGATTTGTAGAAGGCATACGGGTTTGGCTACACGCTGCATTTGCAATCAGGGAAGATACTGAAGAACTTATGAATAAACTCGAAAAAAAAAGACCCGAAGTTCGCAACAGCAACAAGCATGAAGAAAGCTAGACAGCAGGGGGAGGAAGCACGTAAAAATCGTAAGACGCAAGCTAAGATCAAAATAAAGGACGGGAACAACAACCAAGAGCAGCAAAGCACAGCAATCAACTCACAAAGGTACACTCACAGTTACATCATGAGAAACACAACTACGCAGAAGTCAATACACGTAAGGCATACCCACACTAGAAAAAACAGTGCTGGAGAAACATATTGCGGAAACAAACAAGAGCAAAATAGGTCCTCCGGAAGCACAGCACACGCTGAAGCAGCATGGATAGCGTACAACTGTGTCAAGCAATAAAAAAGGACCTGCAACTTCGGTAATTCAGTCGCTATTTACCTAAACACCACATGAAGGATTACAGCATCTACATATTCCCATCACCTCGTAGTAATCCTTGTAGACCGTTGGGCTGGGCAGCTCAACAAAGGCAGAAAATCGCGACTCCTGTATGGCTTCCGTTAAGGCTTGAGATATGGCCCCATTCAATAACGCACGCCACCTCTGAGGGTCTGCCAAGCATGCAGCAGCAGCCCCAGCGCTGTCTCCCTCTTGCCCCTCCCCGCAGCCCCAAAGATCCACACAGCCGCTGCTACCTCCGGGGATTCCGCGCACACAAGGGCCTCCAGCGACGCTGCTGCTATCTCGACCGCCAGCATTTCCAGCAACAACAGAATCAGCCGCAACGGTCGATTCTGCTTTTGCTGCTGCTGTTGCGGCGCTGGCTGAAGGATGTTTTGCGTTGGAGTTAGTCACAACTGATGGGGCTGCGCTGCCTGTCAGCGGGCTCGTTCCACAAGAGGAGAGCCTGTCCAGAACAGCTGCTGTCGATGCTGCTGCAGCTCCATCCGATGTTTCCGGGTTGGAAGCCACTCCTTCTGCTACCGCTGCAGTTGTGCATGCTGCCTCAATCGACCCAAGCCCAGCTTCAGTGACCTCTGACGGCTCTGCTGTTGTGCCTCCAGCCAAAACAGAAGCTTCCGGAGTAACTTCATCACCGCCGGGAGCAGCAGAACAAACGGAGGATTGATCTGCATGCCCAGCACCGAAAGACCTCTGCTTACTGTCTGAACTGGTCACCCCCACCTCTGCCCCACCAGCAACTGTAGCAGGCTCAGAAGTACCTCCAAGCGACGGTCCGGCTGCCTGCACTGTGCCAGTTGCCACTGCCAGAAGCGGCGTTTCTAAATTTCCTGTTATGGATTCCCCTTGGGTTCCTGATGCAGAAGCCGCTGCTGCTGGCACATCATCTACTGCAGGCGTAACGCTTCCGTCAGCAGGTGCGGTCAAGAATGCAGATGGTGCTACCGGAGCATGCAACACCTGCTTCAATTGCTCTTGTTGCCGCTCCTGCTGCTGCTGGCACTGCTGCTGCACTTGCATGTGGCTCTGAGGGTCTGCCTGCAGCTGCAGCTGTGACTGCTGCAGTGTCAAACTAGTGCATCCCTCTTGCTGTGCGGGATCCGCTGTAGCGGCAGGAGGAGCAGCTGGAGCTGAAGCTGCTGGTGGTAATGGGGCTAGTGCTGCAGATGCAATGGGCTGGGAGAGCAACGGGGAGACGCTTCCCCCGACGAGCTGCAGATTCATTATGGCAGCAGGCGGTTGTTTCTTCTTGCGCTGGGTCGTCCAGAAATCTGAAAGGGCATAGCCAACCTTCCAGTCTTGAGCCGCCTGTGCCGTATTCTCAACGAGGTCAGTCTGTAGATAGCGGGGCAGAAAAGAAAAGATACGTGAAAATAAACGTCGGCATGACCAGGAAATACTACATGACTTAGCGTTCTGTGTATACAGAGCGCAGAAACATGCAGACGTACTCGACAGCAGTTCAAGCATTACGCAGTTGTATGTACAGCAAGATACGATGAGGTAGTTCCTCAGAACGAGCAATAGGGGGAAAAGGAATAGCGGGCATTCCAACATAAAATAAGGAAACTTTCTGCGTGCATGAGAAAGAAATACCAAGTGCGAACGAATCGACAGAATGAGGAATGACACATATTGAAGAGAGTCGAAACGACAGAAAACAACGTGCAGTGAAAACCAGGGCAAACAGCTTCAGGGCGTTGAACTTGAAGTTATACAAACTGCACTATTTGCTTAAAAACGCCCAGTATCTGCTAAGCAAACAATGCGGCAACTGCCAAATAATGCTGGCAATAATGTCCACTGCTACTGCTGGAGGGGCTGCTTCAATCCCCTCTGTTTCTGTTCTTCCAATGACTCCAATTCCTTCTGTTTCTGCCTCTTTTGTTACGAAGTATTGACACAGCACGTTTCACCGAGGGAGGTACCTGGGAACGTTCAACTGTCTTTGACCACCGAAAGAGGCACGGTGGCACCGCCTCGCCGTAGATGAGTCCAGGTATATGCAGCAGCTGCATGGGCATGTTGAAAGAGAGCGAAAGGAAAACGATTTCTTCCCACGGTAGACTTGTGAATTTCGTTTCGGTATAACATGGAAAATGTGGGAAGGCTGGCAATAGCCAAACTGTCCGTGATACTAACTTGCTGTTGCTACCGTGCAACTGTTGCTACTGGTACTAGTTTCGCGGGACCTTAGTCTCCGTTGTCAAACCTGTCGAATTTTCTGAAGCGCATCAAAGACGCGGGACTCCGCGGGGTTCCTGGAAAGTTGGTTCTTCAGAATTGCAAAATCGAATGGCCGAGTGAGGTTGGCCTCCAGTTGTTTGCGGCGTCGAAGGATTTCCCGGACTCTGCAACAAGAACGCAGAGCCAGCTTCGTTTCTTGTGATGAAGAGCCCACCAAGAACATTCACCCTGTAAGCTGAGCGTCGCCCTCCAAAGAACCGAAAGTAAAAATAAGGACAGCAAACACCAAAGGACAAAGTAGAAAAACGCAGGCCCAGGACTGAACAGACGCGAGAGGGAATCAGTGAGGGAGAGCAATAGCACTGAGATGCAAACACGACAACTGTGTGCGCCAGTAACACGATAAAAAACGCACTGTTCCTGTCTCTCTGTCTCCCTATCTTGCAGTTCTCCGTTGTACATTCCGCTCTTAATGACAAGAGCATCCTTGTCCAGCTTCAGCTCCGCAGAATGAAGAATTTGCTCCTCTACAGAGGAAGGCGTCACGAAACGAATAGTCAAAACCTCGCGCTTCTGCCCTATGCGGTGCGCCCTGTACAAAGAGACACGACACACGCGGCATCACATTAAATCAAATGGTAATGGCCATTATAGTCTCGAAAGCTGCTCCTGCTCCCGTTGTGGACCAGTACGTACACAGAATCAGCATTGCAAGGGAATTGCAAAGCCACAGCAACTACGCATCACTGTTTAAAAAAATGTCAAATCGAAGGCGTCCTATGGAGTAACAACGAAGCCTATTCGGACACAGCCCAATAGCAATGTCGTCATAGTGAGCACGGACGAATTCGGCACAGACGGGAGAACAGACAGGGCATAGCAAAATCAACGAATCGACGTATGCGCCGCAGGCATCTATTCGCCTCGCAAACAGCACATGGCTGTAGCAACAATAAAATCGAATCAGCAACAACGGAAACGGGGAAAACTGCAGCGTAACAAAGAGCACGATTCGCACCAACAACAGCAACACTGAAAGCGACAACAACAGCAGCAACAGCAGTCAGAAAAGCAACCGTATCAGCAGCGCACCTCGACTGGGCCTGTTCGTCGTTTTGCGGGTTCCAATCGGAATCAAAGATGATTACGGTGTCTGCCGACTGAAGATTGAC
The DNA here is from genome assembly GCF_000499385.1 of Eimeria necatrix. Taxonomy (NCBI): domain Eukaryota; phylum Apicomplexa; class Conoidasida; order Eucoccidiorida; family Eimeriidae; genus Eimeria; species Eimeria necatrix. The sequence goes on from NW_013654345.1 coordinate 133,001, forward strand.
TCCCAGTCCTGTCGCATTGAGCAAGCCTCACGCATAGGTCCTTAACTCTACAAATATAATTGTATAAGCATGAAAGATCCGCGCTATGTAGCTGCTTCCGCCATTTTGGGCCGCCTAAAGCCTCAGATTTTGGGCTTGGGGCTTCAAACTTGAAACTAAAGCTTTAGAAGTTACGGTGCGAGCCAAACCTCCTGCCTTTGTGGACAATATAAAAAGAAAATAGGGCGAATTCTCCTGATTGTACAGAGCCAAGCGCGTCTGACGTTCCTCGCTGGACGTCCCGCCATCTAGCCGTAGATAGCGGTAGCCCCGCAACGACAAGTAGGCCTGTACATGCGAGAATGCATACGCGTGCAAATACAAGTGCACCAAAACAGAAGTGTACCGACGCATAAGATATATGAAGCAAAACGCCAGAATGCGATGAGACGTGGACGCCATGCAACAGCGCAGTGTAACTCAAACGTGGTGCAGTGAAGCTCTAAACAGAACACAACTTAGCATGAATAAAACATTGCAAATGCGCCGCATAAGCAAACATACCACAATGCCGTAAATTTACAAAAAAGTGTGAAATTGATCTAGCGAAGTACAAACAAAGACGCGACCAAGGTACAAGAGAGCGAGACCAGAAAGCGAAAGAAAAAAGTCAGTCAGAAACCTGGGGACAATGAGCATCAGAAAAAAATTAGGCCCAACAGCAAAGCACAAAAGCACATGCCACTTAATAAGCATGAAAAAATCCTGACCTCAAGCAGGTCCAACAGCTTCGTCATTTGACTGAAGACCAACACCCGGTGCTGTGCCGCCTTTAGCGCCGGCAGTAACACGTCCAGCATGGCGAACTTCCCGCAGCACCGTACCAGACTCTCATCAGCTTGGCACACACAGACATACAAAACAATGCATACAACGCGCCGATACAACCACATAAACCTGTCGCGGTTGCTGTCTGCCTTCCCAACTGCAACTGCAGCGACAGAAACAGCAACCGAAATTGCAAAGCTGTTGTGCACTGGAAAGGGGATAAGCGGGCAAAACGCAGATGACTCGCTCTCACAGGTACGCTTACGAGTAAACGAGCTAAAACAGAAAAGAAATGGATGATTGCAAACTTTGCGGAGTTGCACCATGCGATTGTGGCCCATTGGACTCTCCTCTATCTGACACGAACCACACAATTATTTTGCGCCTAAAATATTCAGACCAACCCTGAACTGCCGATGAATAATTCTAGCCTTCAAATCTAACAACCTTGGTCTAAACTGTAGACTCTAAACCTCAGAACTTGAACAGCAAACGCTTGGCCCGAGAGGTGAATTTTCATTACAAAGCAAGGGTGAATGCACGGACAATGCGGTAAAGAATTCGCTGAATGCCCGACAGAGGGCACCACACAATCTCTTCTTGCTTGGAAGGAAGTTCGTTTGCCACTTCCGCCTTTTCTCGCCGCAGCAGAAACGGCCGCAAGACCTGCAGAGACAGCATATGCATCCCTACGACATTCCATGCTCGAGAGTTCTTCCCAAACTGTCAGAGAAGATCTAGAGAGCAGCGCAATCTAATAAAACGGTGAGTCAAAGCCAACAAAGCCAAGTGGTCAGTTCACATGTAGTTAACGGTGATAGAAGCAATACATAACATGCATAAAGCATTTCGTGAAAACTGTAAATAACTGAGCAGCTTCATAGACAGTGGATTTTCAATGCACTCTTAGTACTACCCCGTAAAGTAATGCCACATCACAGTGCTGTGCCAAGCTCCAGCAATGCGATGATTACTGCCGGCATGTACAACGCTCTACATAACAAGTGAGAACAGCACATCGTCTGCTGAGAAGACTTGGCCACTACGAGTGTTGAAGGCCCGCGCACTGGCCATGCGTAGCCCGGTTCACTTGTTCCCACGAGTGTATGTATCTTGCCTTATGCAATCTATCTATGATTAGCAGCTTCTCTTCCTCAGTCACAGTTATGGCGTGCGGCTGGTCGTCCCCACCAGCCCCCGCAGGACCCCCGAGCGGCGCGGCGCCCAGGGGCACATTTAGCCACTGTTCAAAATTCAACTTGGCGTTGAAAATCGACGGCATCAAAAAATTCAAAAGCGCCCAGACCTCCACGATGTCGTTCTGCAGAGGAGTACCTACGATGTGTAGAAGCAGGCGAACGCACACAAGAAGCATGTGCCCCAAGCATGTCGCCTGCTCACAAAAGTAAAACAACCAAAACAACGGCTCGGGCCCTTGGCTGTAGCAACCTACCCGTGAGAGCAATGCGCCTGCGTATGGAGAAGCCAGAGTTGAGGGTTTGCACCAACTTGCTGTTGGGGTTCTTTAGCCTGAAGGAAAGCACGAATACAGCAGCAACCCCCTTGGTTTGTCGCGCAAATGCATCAGTTTCTGAACTTTGAAATAACGATTAGAGTGCAAGGCAACGAAGGCTAATGCCGAAAATAACACGCAACAATTCTTGTTGTGAAGCCAGCTGTAACCTGTGACACAAGCTTTCGGTGCACTTGCTTCGTGTGGGATGCGATGCCCCTTGCTCCATTAAGTACGGTAAAGACAACCAAAAATTGCAAAGGCGACGGCAGTGCGCCCTCAACTGAGCTAACAGTATAATCTACACAGGTTGCGTTTTTGAATGTCGAAGCTTCAGCGTCTACTGAGAGATGGAAGTGTTTGGTTCTAAAGTCACTTCTTTGAAACCGAGAGGCTCTGCAATTAGCAATACACTTGTAAGGCTCGACGCCTCACGAGACCTCAATTAATTGTCATCAGTGCTTGAAATATGCACAGCTTCTGTGGTCAAACGCGCTGAGCGGCATCTGCTTTGTCGGGTGAAGGCATGTTGCTTATCTCGGGTTTAGTGCGTTGGCTTCGTTTGTACGTCTGTGTTCGCGACTTTCCTGTGAGCCTCGTCAACAATTAAATACTCCCACTGTATTTTTTTAAGGAAACTCTTGTCTCGCAGAACAAAAGCGTCTGTAGTCAGCAAGACATCAAATAGGGGTTCCAGAAAGCGCTGTGTCTCCTGGCCGCTCCCCTCTACACGCACACCCGAAACGATGCGACTGCGCAGCGCCTTGCGTACCTGAATGCAAATACAGAAGCGCATACACAAACCAAAGCGTGCTGACAAGCAGAGCAAAGAGAAACACAGTGCTACATTCAAAAAAAAATAAAGATAAATCTTGAATCACGCAGCAAGCCAAGAAAAACCAAGAGACGTGGGCATAAGAGACTGAGCACAAGTATGCCAATGCAGGGACGAGATGACGCTGTAAAAGCACAGCAGGAGTAGACTCATACACACCAGAGACACGAATCATCAGTAGCAAGCAAAAATCTAGAAAGCGCAAAAGATAATACGCAAGTATTGTCCGAATACAAGGGGAAAACCAAACATAATATCCTGAGTGTTGTATTACGTCTTTGGCTCCTTCGTAAACAACAATGCGCAGAGAGGGCCACCACTTCTTGAACTCAAGCCTCCAGTTGCCGTGTAGCGTCGAGAGAGGGGCGAGAATAAGGTGAGGGTTGCGCACTCCTTTCTTCTCGTACAAGTATGCCAAGAAAGAGACCGTCTGTACCGTCTTGCCCAGGCCCATGCAGTCTGCCTGACACGAGATACCAGCAGTGATCGCAGCAACAGAGAAGAAAACAGGAACAAGCACTAATAAAGAAGTCACGGCGGACAGCAATGTAGCTACGACTTATAGTTGCACAGCTTAGCAACAACGCTAAAGGTAATTTATGGAAGCCCACGAGCAGGCCTGCGAGAGCAATAGCAACAACGGCAGAAAGTAGACGCACCAGAATCCCGTTGAGACCATTGTTATGCAGTGAAACGAGCCAATTCAGCCCCTCCATCTGGTACGGCCGGAGTGTCCCCCCTTTGAGACAGGACGGCAGCTCCGTCACCTTCTCCTGTTTATTGAAAGGCCAAACGAACAAGTAGCAAGCGACTGAGAATATGAGCGCCCAAGCACCACCAAGATCTCCACTGGAAACAACACGAGCACCGATACTGAGAGCAGCAATAGCTTCAATATGACTGACAGTGACAGTACGCAAGTCTATCAGCGACCCCCTGTTAAATACCCAAATGGGTGCTGAGGTATTCGTAGCGCCCTACAAAGTCTAAATAGTGAACACAGTACCCGCTGACTATGCGTTATGCGGTAATATCTTTCCTTGGAAAAGAGGAAGGAAGACGACAGGGAGCCAGATGCCTCCTCAGCAGCGCCATCTGCTTCCTCCTCTGTCTGCGCGACACAAATATCCCGAAGGCAGCAGAGAAAGCACAATCTCCAATACTTGTGGGACTGTAGCCAGAGAGCATGTCAACCGCTTAAAACGCCCTTCAGTGCTGCAAAAATGAAACAGCAGGTTTGGGTCTCACTGATGGAACATTTATGCCTTCTCTCTCCCGCTGCTCCACAACAAGGCTGCCTATTTGCTGCATGTATCCCTCGGTCTGGCGAACAAGCTGTAGTAGCCGTTCGTTCTTGGTCTCCTGAAGCAGCTTCAAGTAGCCCGCCTCATCGTGTTTCTGCGCAAAGACGAAACAAAGAAGGTAAGAAGCAATGACTTGTCCGTATCAGAAATCTACTCCGCCAGCTTCTGCAACTGAATGTATCTTCAGATGAAGTACAAATAGCCATCACTAGGAAAAGTAAATATAACACCGCAAACCAGCCCCTGGCGCGAGCCACTGGGCACAGAACTAGGTTGACGGCCCGTGAACAGCAACCCATCGTTGAAAAAAAAACGGCAACGCCGCAAACCTTCCAAAAGTGCAACCGAAGAACCAAGCGTTGATGTAGGCACTGACCCGCAAAGCGTCCAGTCTTTCCTTTCTCATCTGTGCCGCCACAGCAGCCGCTCCGGGGCAACCACAATCTGTGGGATGAAGCGGGTGGCCGCAACTGGCAGCACCCTCTCCTCCATCCGCTGCTGCTGTCTTCTTCCTCTTGACTGCAGCAGCAACCCGTCTCAACTGCCGCAGCACGTCCCGCTGCTGCTGCAGGAAGGTTCGCCTATGGCTGTCAAGCAGCTGCTGCAGCACCTGCTGCCGCTGCTGTTGTTGCTGCTGCCGGGCCGCCGTCATCCGGTCTCCTCGTTCACGCAGCAAGCGCAGTGCTCTGTGCTTTCTCGCTAGCCTCACGGGCAGGTGCTGTAGGGGAGGAAGCTGAGCAGGGCTTTCTGTGATCCTTTGGGCCACCACCTCTTCCCGTATTTGCTTCTGAAATGGCGCTAGAATCAAAAGCCTCCGCTGCAGCCGGCTGATGCGTGCTCTCTCTTGCATGCTGCTGCTATTGCCGTCGTCCACAGGACATACCAGGCCGCCCACGCCCCACCACTCATCAGAAGAAGACAGGAAGCCATCAGCATCGCTTTCTTCCTCAGTTAATGCAGTAGATGATGCAACCTGTGCTGCACCAACTGCCTCTGCTGCGCAACAGCTGCTGCCACTGCTATGTAGTGCAGCATCATCCTCTCTTTTTGACTCCTTGGTGTCCACTTGTTGCTGCTTTCGCATATGCTTCTCAAGCAGCAGCTGGTGCCGTTGCTCTTCCGAGCTCCCTCCGACGCCTAGACACGTGTGTAACGCGTTATCTTTTGAGGTGCCTGGCTGCTGTCGCTGCTCCTGAAGCTGCCGTTGCTGTTCTTCTTGATGCTGCTGTTGCTCTTCTTTCTCGAGTCGCAGGCGCGCCACCTCTTCATACTTGTGGGCTTGTTGTTCCAAAGCTTCTAGCGCACGTTGTTGCTGCTGCTGAAGCTGCTGCTCATACAGTTGAACGAAGAGCTGGTGGCTCCGAGGACGTTGCTGGTGCTGCTCCTTCGGCGCTGGAGGCTTGTAATTTGTGCCCGCTTCTGCTGATGCAGCGACAGCAGCAATAAACTCACGATTGGGCTTAAACCCAAGGGCTGGAGAAAGCCCTAGCTGCAAGAGTTCGTCCTCCTTTAGGGGTTGCTGCAACAGCAGCAGCCGCATGTATGCCCGAGTCTGCTTCACGAGCCGCTCAAACTGGTCTTCTCTAAACAACCGAGAGGGTTCTGTCTGCTGTTGCTGCTGCTGCTGCAACCACCTCAGTACGACCAGCAACACGCGTACCCGAGCGTCCCTTAAAGACATCCGGTGGAGGGACAGTTGCTGCAGCAGCCGGCAGAAAGCGCTATACAGCCCAGGAGACTCCGGGGTGCGCAGCAACTGCAACTGCTGTTGCTGTAGCTGCTGTTGTTGCTGCTGTAGCTGCTGGAGCTGAAGCCGCCTTTGCCGCACATGCTGCTGATGCTGCATTAGTTGTGGCGGCTTCATGATGTCAACCGGTAGTTGCTGCTGCAGCTGCTGCTTTTGCAACTGCTGCTGCTGCAGGTGCTGCAACAGGCCACGCTGCGCGATCAACTGCTGCTGCTGCTGCTGCTGTGCAAGAAGCTGTTGTGTGGAGCTCGGAGTCATCTGAGACGGCCCGGCAGGAACTGCCGCCGCTGCCGTAGCTGTAATAGGCACTGCATCCCGCCCCGGTCCCTGCACTGGATAAGCTAGATGACCTCCATTCATATGGGACAGCTGACCAGGCAGTTGCGGTAATGGCTGCTGCATCTGACCCTCTGAATTGTCGGGAAAACATTGCGCTTGCTGCTGCTGCTGCTGCTGTTGCTGCTGCAGCGGATGCTGGGACTGCTGCTGCGCCAGCAAATGCTGTTGTGTGAGCTTCATCTGCACAGACACGTGACTCTCACTTCCTTAGTGCAATCCTCCTACACAAGCAGCTGGTAATGCAGATCACGCGGCTGCCGGCTCACCAACAGTGCTTGAGGACATTTGAATGGGCCGCCGTGCGGGTGGAGCACCTCGAGCAGCAACCGTTCTGAAGCAGCAGCGCCCGCTCTAGCTGCTGCAGCCACAGCTAGAAGAATTCCGTACTGAAAGGCTCCTTCTTTAAGAGCCTTGCTCGTAGTCTATACACGCAAGGCTGCTGCAACGGCTGCAACAGCAGCCGTTGCTGCTGCTGCACCCTGCAGCAGCAGCTGCCGCTGCATCAGCTGGGGGAGGTACAGAGTGGTCACGGTCGGCTCAGTGCTGCAGAAATCTTCGGTGGGTAGGGCCCCACAATCGTTTCAGGTCTCACGAGACCAAATGCGCACGTCAGGCACTCACAGCGGTCCCTCGCACTGCCTGAGACCGGGCCGGGGGCCGCGGCGCTGGGTGTCACCTACAAACCGTGGGTACTTCTCATGATCCTTAATGAAGTCAAGGAAATCATCACTGCTGATCAAGTGAAGATACAACGCACAGCCGATGACGAAATCAACAGAATAACTGGCGAAGAGGCCCGGCTCGTCGCAGAGTCCCTCACGTTGCTGGTTTCAGTTGCTTCCAGGCAATGTAAGCATATGTAAAGTAGCTAACGAAATGCAAAGAGAGTAATGTAGAGGAACAGTCGCTGCGTAGGCAATTGGACGTCGAGCGTGCTCGCCGTTCAAAGCAGGTGCACTGTTGCAAGCACTCACTGTTCGTGCCACTCAAGCCGAGTAAGGCAGGAGGTAAATACATGTAAGTTAATGATGGAAAGCCAAGATTCGATGAGCAGAAGTATAATTTTACTCTCAAGAAATGGATCGCTTGGACTATGCATGCAGCAGTCGCTGGACGCAGCAGGGCTGGAGAAAAGAAAAGGATAATTTTGAACGGAAAGCAGAATTGCGTCAACAAATTCGCTCATTTCATCCTCTTTGCATGCTCACTACGCCAGCAGACATGATTAATTCCCTGCCGGTGCCTACAATGATTATGCTGATTGTTCCGCGCCCCCCAGGAAGAGCATGAGAAGTGGATGAATAACTCGCCGCCCTTGCATACACGCCAGTGAGGGAAAGCAGCCAAAGGCCACGAAAATTAATAGAAGTATATCCCTTTGGTGTTTCATTTGCTGGCTGGAACGTTGCCATAGGCTTGCGACGCGCCCCCGGTGCAGGGCACCACCCACATTCGGTGAAAGTGATAGGAAATGCCTCCAACAGACTTGCAAAACAATCATATAACTTAATGCTCCTTGAGAACACTTTCAAGATGCTGTGGCAAGGCCGCGGCTTCTGCACCAGAATGACCTCTGGTGGCCACGTAGTAGATCCGGCTTCACATGGTAGAGAAAGGCGTTGCGTGAGTTCACCTGTCCGGAAAGCCTGGATTCCGTCACGAAAGAATTGGGAGCTACTGCGGCCTTGCTTCCAGAGGAGATGGTTATGAGGGTTCCTGCGCGCTCCTGTCCTTTTGGCTGGATCGAAACAGAGTCAAAGAGAGCAGTGCATAGAGCTCCATTTGTTCCTTACGTACCTGTGATCAGCTGATCTGCACTGCAGGGTTTTGTGTTGGGCAGTGCAGAGGCAATCGATTAGGTTGAGGATAACTGTGTCATCTGCAGGGTGGCATGCTAGGGTCTGAACACTCCGTAATCCTGTAGTTGTTTTTGGGAGTAGACAGATGAAAGTGTGTACACCACTCGTCGCTAAATTAGTTAGCAGTTCGGGAGTCTAACTGTGCCAAGTGGCGACCGGAGTACCCCGGGGCGCTCCGGTGCTGCGACTTAGCCGTTTGACTCGATTCACCAGCCAAGCGCCCGGCGCGCGTTGACCTGGCGGGTCGCGTACGCGACGAGCGGGCGGCTAACGGCGCAAGTGGAGGACGGAAACATGATGGAGAGTTTGCCGCCAGTAGGCCGCGCTGCGATTGTGAGGACGGAACCCTCTACCGAAGCCAGCCAAGAAAGGCACAAACACGCAAAACGGCAGTTCTAGGCGGCCAACTTGCAGTACGCCGCCTACCGACTCGCAGCCTTTATCTCCACAGTATGTGACACGGTACGTAGGAATCAACAACGCCATCGTGCAACATAATTGCACTTCATGTTGTCAAAACGCTGTGAGAAAGCATTCGCACTTTTTTCACTGCTTTACAATTTTACACATACCTAACGTTTCTAGCTCCTCTCATGTAGAGCTGCGCAAATGCTCTACTCAAGCAGTTACAGTGCACGTACTACTCAAGCAATTGCAGTGCTCTCAAAGCCACCCACAGCATGATAATGAAGTAAGCGAGTTTTAAAATCGCATCTGTGAACAAGAATGAGACAAGGAATATAGTGGAGACGAGCAGCAACTTTACGAGTTCTGGTTCCTTTACGAAGTTCTTCATAGTTTTAAGGAGGCTGCCACGAGACTTGGCATAATTTTGAGGTTCTACTGCAAGCAGTTGAACAACTTCCGAGGATTCCGGGTCCTCTTTAAGCCAAATGCTGCCCTCTGTTGCTACTGTTTCAAGCTGCCCTCGGATGAACTTAGCATCGCTTTGTGAAGTCCTGGCAGTGTCCAGTTCACTTTCTGAATGCAACACATTCCTCTCTCCAAAGCCAAGAGACCTCTCAAAGGTCCCTGTGCTGTTGGTGAGAAATGGCGGCTTCCTGGGGGATTCAAGAGAGGCAGTTGCAGCCCATACGAAGAAAAAGCTGCAGAGTGAAATGCCGACATACTTGCCTCTCATCTCCGCCGCTGTCGAGTTCGAGTATCTGCCATGTTTTGATGGAATTATTTGCTGCAGTGGATGGGTTGCGGTGCGGCGATTGACGAAGAACTGCTGGGATGCCGTGCTAGAAGTAGGATTCCTCCTTCAACCATTGAAAAAAAAAAGGCAGCTGAAGCTTTTACTTCGAACATTTGCGTGGTACACAGGGTCATTTACTTACCGTTCAGGGCAAACATCTGGAGCGCTGTTCCGATGGGACACAGCACAGTGCGTTGTTGCAGTGGGAGCCATAGGCTCACAGCTGGGACAGAAATGAGTTTAAAAGCGAACACAATCTGTAAAATCAATGGGCACTTTTTCCACGAATGAGAAGGTAGTGTGGCAGCATGCAGTATTAGGAGAGCAAACGTCGGCCTCCTCTATGGGCGGTAGCTCGTTCTGCCAGCATCTGCTGAGCATGGGACGCGCTGTTTTTTCTCACATATTCTCGAAGAGACAATTCATACATATTCTTGTCTGTTGTACTTTAATTTGTCCAAGGTCCCATTCAGTTCCGTCTTCATGTAATAATAGCAAGAGAGCTCCATGCGCAAGTTGTTGGTGGCTGTTGGAAGTCCAGCGCCCGATGCATTTTCAAGATGCTTATTTTCATTTAGTATCAACAACCTAAACTTCCATATTAAGGCAGCACCGCGTCATGGCAGACATTGCCATATTTCAATAAGTTCAGACACCTGTCTTAAAACTTCCTCGAGCTTTCCCAAACACCACCAGCCGTTTGCTACAAACGTTGGTAGGTTACTCCCACGCGTGTAAATCAGACATTGATAACTCCTTTGTCGGCCTAGACCAGACTTATGCGCAGGCTCAGCCATTTGGTGACACTGCGCTTCATCGACACTGCAATAACCACAGAAATGCAGGTTTCTTTTATTCGAAGATTGTGCACATCCAGCGGAGTGAGAAAACGGAGAGCTCTGGCACGTGCGTTTGGTGGGTAGTACTTAATATAGTACGCCCATAGTGTGGTACTGCGGGGGGTTGCCGTGGCGCTCCCTAGTGAAAAGGTAGCTTTGAGTGGAACACTTCGTCTCCCGGCATTCTTCTACCTCACTGGCCGCCCAAAAGCGCCTCTTAAGGACTTTCTATGGGTTTCATGGTGAGCTGCGATGTATCTAGGCTCAGCATAACGAATTAAGTGGCAGTGACTTGACAAGGTCTCCGGTTCTAGTCATATGCAGACGCTCTTGGCAAACGCAAAAACTTCACAAAAATTTCACATAACCTGTCAGAACTATAGTCTAAACAAAGAAAAAAGGAAATTCTTGGCCTAGTCGTATTCCTACAGTGTCCACTAGGATGGTGCGCTGGCTCCAGAGGAGGTAATTGTAGCAGCAAGAGGCACAGAGAATCCACCACAGAAAATAAACATTCTCCAACCTTATCAGAAACTACGTCTAGCGCACGAAGGTTTTGGAATACAACAAAAAATCCACAGTGACTGAGCGTTTGCATGGCTTCAAGTTGAACCGGTCTCTGCTATTTGCGCTCTCGGGCTTCCTCAGGCCCTCAAGAAGACAAATATCCACGCAGCGACTCTTTCTTAATGTTTTCGAATCAAAATTACCATAGTGGGCAAAAATGGACATGCTTCCCTGCTTGTGCGCTGCAGTACGGAAGTGCAATTCGGGCGATTTCCAGCTGCCGAGCTTGTGGAAAGTGCCCTACACCGAATCGGATACCCCACAGTGCCTTTGTTTCGTGCCCGCTCATGTTAATTCAAGTATTAAAGCAATGAGCAAGCCAGAAATGTACGGCCTTTGCTTCCAGCGGGCGTTGAAGTCTTGACACTCGGCGGCTCGGTGCGAGCCCCTGTCGGTGCGTTCAGGTGGCTCTGTACCATCGAGCCTTTGACTCTGTATGCACGGAATTGACACTATGGAATCTTCACGTGCCGACGCAGTGGATGGAATGCAGAATGCTGTGCGGGCCTCCCTAAGTTCTTGTTTTGCTAGGCTCTGCCGCGCAACCACTACATTGCAGTACAGAAATGGCCCCCATTGTCATGTAGCTCAAACAATGTTGTTTTAAGCACCAAACTGAAGTAGTTATTACATAAGGGGAGTTTGTTCTTGGGTGATAAGCCTTCCCACCAAAGCTTGAATCTGGCAAGAGACGCTGAATCTGCAGTGCGCCACAAGCCCACGCAGTGGAGCAGAAACATTCAAGGGAGACAGATGTAACCCTGGAAAATGCTTTAAAACGTTGCTGTCTGGACCTTTTCCAAAGCTCAACAGTGTCTTACTTTTGACAGCCAACAGCCTAATGAGCAGGAGAAACGCGTAAGAACAGAGCTCTTGTGAGTGGTGCTACAATCCTCCGAAGGGATAATCTCGAAAGGTTCCGACCATGTGTATTAGGATTACAAAAAATAATTAGAAGAGTTCCACTCAGGGGAGCCTGATCCATGTTTCAGACTATTTGAAGGCCTTCTACAGATTCATCAAGGCTTAGGGCTGGCAACGCCACCGGAGCAGCAGTGACATGTACACCGAGACGTCGCTGGCCTCTGCAGGGGTGCGACAGATCAGCAATATGAGATAATATGTTATTTTTAAGGTCTTGTTTGATGTTTCTGATGGTAGTTGATGAGTGTGTATCTGTCTAGACCCCCAGGCTACCTATGTAGGGCAAGGCTGGGCATAGCTCAGCACATGGACTGGACTCAGTTTACTACAGCATTGAGGCTACTGCAGAATTGTGTTTCTATATTTGATTAGCATGAATAGAGTTAATGCACTGTGTCTGAATTAAAGGCCCCTTGGATTTAGCATTCGGAGTGGATTAGCTATGCGCCTGCGGAAAGGGGCGCTTGAAAGTTGCACACCAGAAGACACCGTCTGGAATGCCCAGCATCCGCGAGCCAAATCAAGCACGACAGCAGCGAAAATTTGCCGTGTTTAGTTTTTTTAAAATGCGCTCGCTTCCTTAAGGTGAGCATCGCACTTGTGATTCCACGCATTCCTCCTAATCCGTCTTACAGACAACCGTGTTGTCCCTGCGCTATATTGTGGTTCCAGGCACTTCAGCGAGCCTATATGCTTACGTATCTTTAAAGGGTCTTAGAATAAGTCTGCAACAAGGACCAGCTTACTTTAACGAACAGTTCTTTAGCTGCGACTGATAGCTATGGTGCTCAATGCTTCACCATTTGGGGGTTGTTCCTGCGCAGCATTGTAGTGCCACACCCTAAAGATTTCTTCATGGACGTTTCACCCTAGGACGTGCCCTAGGACTAAACTGGATAACGGATCGGAAGGTTACCTGGGACTTCCAGTCAGCTTAGCTATAAGCCTACGTGAATGGGCGATGGTGCGATACGACCAGTGAATAGGACGGCAGAGGCAAACATTCGAAAAACATTACCTTACAGGGCGCGGGGAAGTGCCTCAGCTCAGCTACCCTACGATATGCTGACACAATAAATGCCTGAGATGGCTGCGGCAGAGGCGGCTATACCCCTTCGGCGCATTCTCAAGCGCTGTACGACACACGGAAATGATGTTTCCATGGTGCATGTACAGGAGCCACTGCGCGAGGTACAGGCTAACACGGCACATTTGCCATGCAGGGACATAACGCCAAACTCTTCGTACCGGGTAGTGGAGAGCTGTGCAGTACTCAGTTGAGTAAGGAGAGTGAAGAGCCTCTCCAATGTGTTTTGTCTTTTTGGCCCTTGACTCTCCTTACTCAACTGAGTACTGCACAGCTCTCCACTACCCGGTATGAAGAGTTTGGCGTTGTGTCCCTGCATGGTACATGTGCCGTGTTAGCCTGTACAGTCCCGCATCCCATTTCCTGGCTGCCCTGAAGGTGACGCTGACGAGGAAGAACGCGCTTGGTTCCCAGCCTCCCTCCGCGACACGCATTTTCGAGAAAGGATACAGTCAGATGAAGCGCAGAAGATAGCCTTGTAGGTTCTCAATTTGCAAAAGAAACTCGTGCAGCGTTCCCACACGAATTGGATGTAACGCTGCTTCCAAAGCGCCCATATGATCTCAAGATCCTTCCTGTGCCAGGCACCGAACTAAGGCCCAGATGCACACAATGCCAATGAACCAGCTTGCATTGCACTAACAAGAAATGGCTAAGATGTAAGCTGGAGGATGGATAGGCCAAGCTTATTTTCCTACCTGTGACCCGACTATTAAGGCTGCACCGTATGAAGACGCCTCAGGAGTCAACAAAAGGGAGCATGGTTCTCAGATATCAAGCATTTAGCTCCCTAAGTGTCGTTCCTTACTTTGCCCTGCCCTTTACCCAAATTATTGCAGAGATGCTTTGGAGGAATGAATATATTTCTACGCCTGACCTCAAAGCAGGCTTCCATCAAATTTGCGTGACCAAAGGAGATTGGCAGAAGGCTGCATTTTGCATAGTTTTAGGGCTACTTGAATAAACGGTTATGTCCTTTGGGTTTAAAGAACGTCCCGACTGCCTTCTAAGCAAATATTAACACTTAACCACATTCCTTTCTAGGCAAGGTACCACGGATGATCCCCGTTGTTCTTGACTCTAGCCGGCTTCTATGCCATATTTTCTGGAGTCAGGGTACACAAAATGGAAAGAAGCAGCTGCTTTACCAATTGCCACTTGTTCATACCTGTGGTTTCTTTCTAATACATCTATTGTAGTACTGCTAGACAAGTAAGGTAACCTCCCAGTTTGTGGCCCTACCGCCTTGATTCTAGCACCGTACCAGTGAAACAGGGATCCAGAAAACGTAGGATATTCTTGCTGATGTTTCTACCGCCCTGCTTCAGGTGATTTTGGAAATCTACGTGTATTTTCTTCAAATGCAGTTGTTCCAACAACTTCATTGAGGTGAAACAAAATTACTACCAACGTTTATCTGCTCAACAGCTATGTTATGTTCCCCGCAAACCGGTGGTGTGGCCGGGCGAGCCGGCCCAATATGCAACATCCATAAAACTCTACCTTTCTTGGTAGTCTACAGAGGCCCTGCTGGGTGCTCGGTATGTGGGCAAAACCAGTGCGGGACATGCGGGTGCTAGAATGACCTATCCGTATCAGTGGCGCCCTAGAGGCTCACGCGAATTTTCAGGGAGTTCCTGGGTGAGTTTTGGTGTGCATTGATGCCCATATGTATGGGGCGTAACACAGGTCACAGGCTCACGGAGTAGGCTTGCAGTGCATCATGCCCAGCTTAACACCCTTCTAGGTGCCTGCTGCCAACTAACGTACACTCTTTTACTTCATCCAGAGCTAGTACGGACCTTAACTTGACTAAACAGTAATTGATAAGAGTCAAGAGCTGTGAAGGGAAGCATATGAGAAGTGGAGTGTTTGTCTAGCGCAGGGCCTACCCACCCGTAGCACAGTGTCCTTTTATGCCGTGTATAGCTGGTTAGTATGGTTAATCAATTTAACTCAAGACCAAATTAGTTGGCCTCCCGAGATCATTTCCTGGCTCCCTTGCAGTGCGCGGCACTGCAGCATTCAGCCCACCACCGTACCGTCAAACAATCCACCCTATAGTATTAATAATCCCGGTCTGCGAAGCATTATTTGTAATGCTGTTGATCGAAGCAAATGCCCTTCCGGTAGTACCCAAAGCTCCAGAACTGGCACCAGCTGAAGAAAAGCGTTCACCGCATACTAGGATTGTCAGCATGGCCGGAACTACCCTGCCGGACAATTTTGAAGAAATAGGCTACTCAATGTTTACACAAATGTATGTTTAGAGTATGTGAGAAGCCGAATGACACTGATTCTAACGGGGCATCAGAGCATCCTAGATTCATTACAGCACAGCCACATGGACAGTGCGGCCCCTGCAGGCATTGTCAGTCTCTCGGAAGCATATGGCGTGGGCCATAATGGCATGCAGCCTTTAGCGGAATCCTTTTGCTCACCTTCATGTGCTACCTAAGTTGAATAAGTGAATATCGTTGTGTCTAGGACCTCGCTTGGCCGCTCACTCAGTGTAGCACCATGGTTTTGCTACTCAAAACTTGTCACT
Source organism: Eimeria necatrix (assembly GCF_000499385.1). NCBI lineage: Eukaryota > Apicomplexa > Conoidasida > Eucoccidiorida > Eimeriidae > Eimeria > Eimeria necatrix. The sequence continues at coordinate 148,571 of NW_013654345.1, forward strand.
CGATACAACACCCAATTCAGTATCGAGAAGCTGCAGTTATACAAATCAACAGTCCTTGCTCAACGGTTGTCAATCTTGCTGGCTAGCTTCAGGGGTCAAGATGTCCCGAGCCTGTTTGGTCTCGTTGCGCAGGGCAAGCATACACCCGTATTTTACGTTGACAATTCTCTCTCCAGAGTGGATGATGACAGTGCTCATTACATTTGTGTTTACTTCTTGAAACAGCCTGGCCGCGAAAGGATCCTCCCAAAGTATGTACCCCACACCAATGAGAACTCACTTCATAACGGCCTACACAGGTGACACGTCTTTGGCTCAGTGTTTCGCAGAGTAAATGAAATCGGAAAAAAAGCCTGCAGTTTGTTTCAGTCTAAAGGTTATTTGCAGACAAAGTCGATTACACTGCGGTAGGTTACTTTTGGCTGGTGGCGGCCATTTGGGGCTGTTTGAGCAGCGGTTTTGCAGGGGCTGTAGCTTGGTCTGTAGCACTGCGACATTAAGTCTTTACTGCTTATAGTTTTCGGTGTTTTCCCGCGTGCAGAAAAGGGGCCGTATTGGTGTGCTTGAGCTCGCCCTACGTTCCGTCGGTCCACCACGCCACAGCCTGCACCCCACGGCCCGTTGGGCTGTTCATCGAGCTCCTAGATTTTCTCCTCTTTGAATTTCATTTTCCATTTGGAAGCACAGAAGGATTATTCGAAATGCAATCCAAATTCTGGGCCGCGGGGGCGGATTCACTAGAGTCGGAGTACTCGTCGGAGAGTGACGATCAGGAACAGGTAGTAAGGCTCCCCACTTAGCCGTCTGCTTCCGATATGCACCGTCCTGTGTTATCTCTCATGTGATGTTTTGGCAAATGCCGATCGAACGTTGCTTAGAGAACCCTATGGGGATGCAGGGCTCCCCGAGTCGGAGCCTGCCCATGTTCCTGAGTAGAGAAGCAGAATATTCGGTAGGAGTTACCCGACGGACGTGTTCGTGCCACGTGAAAATACTTGCTGGCCTAGTGGTGACGCTTGAGTGCATAGCAGAGCCTCCTCAACTTGTAGCCTTCTCTCTTTGCTGAGGTTGCTGAACAACTGGCAGGCCGCTATTTCTTGCATTTCCGTCGGCATAGCGGTTCTCGCACCGCGCATGCTTTTGGGTGAGACTAGGCTTTGAAAGTTGGCGTGTCTGTGTGCGCTGGTTCTGGTGTTTGTGGGATATCCGTGCTCCCTTATCTTCACGTTTGTGCGTATATGGCTGCTCTTCGTGCAGCAGCAGGAGAAGGCCGTCGCTCCGCCTTCTCGTTGGGCCGCCGCAGAGACATCCTCAAGTGATGATGAAGGACGCGTTGTGAAAAGCCTAAAGGACAGGCGCTGGGGGGCTATGCGCGAAGTTATCCGTCAGATGGAAAACCACATGAAAATCCTTGACTTCGCAGAGTTGGGAAAGGGTCAGATTGCCTATCTTCTAATAGAATTCACGTTTCTGGGAGCGTTAGGATCATTTCTGGGCACATGGTGAAGACGGCGTCAGCTCAGACCACAGAGGATGAAGTTGTGTCTGTGTACCTGCTGCTTACAGACTACGAAACCCTTTTGAAGAGCTACAACAAGGCGCACCAGGTGATAGAGCAAGAGGGAGTGCCAAACTTTTTCATTCGCGCTCTTGTGGAACTGGAGTCGTTTGTGGAGGAGAAGCTCAAAGACAAGGAAAACTTCAAAAAGCTCTCAAGGCCGAAGGCCCTCGCCCTCAACACCCTCAGAGCCAAAGTGCGCAAAACCACAGAGCCATGGGCATCCAGCATTGCCGACTGCAAAGAAAATCCTGAAAAGTTCGAAACACAGAGCGAAGAGTCCGACGAGGCTGACGTAAGTCGAACTCCATGGAGGCTGCCGAGGCTTATACAGCTCACTTTCCTTGTAACTACATCAAGAGTAGATCTGAAGTGCTTAACATGATAGTCAGCGAGATTACTTCTGAAAGCTATTTACGCTTTTTGTGAACTGGGCGCAGTCCGACAGCGATTTCAGCGAAAACGATAGCAGCGAGTTATCCGAATCAAGTGATGGGAGCAGCAGCAGCTCCGATGATGAGGAAAAAGGGAGAAAGGGGAAGACGGAAGGCTCCGACGACGACAGTGAATGGTCGGACTCAGAGGCAGAAGAGGAAAGCCAGGGTTCGTAGTATATGCAAGGAGGTGGAGACGCTTAACCACAACAGTTTGCTCAGGGGACCGGTTCCATTGAGTGCTTCGCTTCGCATGTGTTCGAATGGGAGGTATGACCGTAATCTCAGAGTTGCGTTGTTTGCATTGCAGAGGAAGACGGTGACCGTCAGAAGGATGCGATGGCGAAATGGGGCGTGCGAGAAGAAGGGGAAAAGACAAGGACTAAGTCTGCGAAGAAGAAGAGCTCCTCAAAGAGCTCCAAGACGCCTGCAAAAGAGCCCACGCCTGCTGGTGCCGAGGGTGGCTTCTCGACAAAGGACATGCAGCATTTGTTTGACAGCACGGATATTAATGAAGAAGTGATTGCGAAAAGGGTGCAGATGGTGGTTGAGAAGCGAGGCAGGAGAGGCGTTGACAAGATGGAACAAATGCGCATTCTGAAACGCCTCGCGGAACTGGCTGAGACCGTCAGCCCTCAATGCCACTTGGAGGTTCTGGGCCATTTAATCAGCGCCGAGTTTGACACAACTTCGGGCGTGTTCACTAGTATGCCGTTACAGATCTGGATGGAAACTTTTGCGGGGGTGAAGTTGTTGCTCAGCATCATGGAACAGAATAAGGGCGCCTACCTCGTCCCTTTGGCCGGGCTGGCGGAGAGCTCAACGCCCGAAGAGATACAGCAGATGTCTGCCAGCATTCTTACTTCATTTGTGGAACGCCTTGATGACGATCTTACCAAATCTCTTCAGTCAACTGATGTCCATTCTGACGAGTACAAAGAGAGGCTAGGAAAGAGCATTGATATCCTTGCCCTGTTGTGGCGAACCTTCTGTTTCCTTGACGAGAGAGGATTCAAAGCACAAGCTGCTACAGTCGCGCTAAAGGTCAATGAGCACATGCATTACAAGTGAGTAACGTTAAGCGAATCCTACTTTTGGAACGTAATGATTTTGCCAGAAGCGACTGGTTATGTCTCCAGCCAGCCCTCGCTTCAAGCTGTTTGCTGTGTTGTAATCCGTGCAGGCCCGATACAATCGCCTCCAAGATGTGGGATGTGCTTCGCAAGGAACTGCCTGAAGAGCTCTGCAAGGGACTCCCTGGGGGCAACCTTGCTCCCAGGGCTTTCATTGAGACGCTGACGCGCTACGTCTTTAAGTACTGTGAGCTATCTTTCCTTTTTGCTTTCGGCTGGTGCCGCAGTGTTGCGCAGCTGGTGTCACACCTGCTCTTGAGAAAGCACATAGTGTGTGGTGTTCGTGACGCGCAGAAGGGGAGGCCCCTGCTGTCATATGTGTAGCCCACTTGACTCAGTTGAACAGAATGTGCCCTTATGCTGCTGATGCTCTGCAGTATTGCTTCTGTCTTGCTGCTTTTTTCATTGCGCAGCGGCGAGTCAGAGGGAAAAGATCCGTGCCCTCCTGCACGTTGCGTACAGCAAGAGTTTGCATGACGATTATTACCAAGCGCGAGATTTGATGCACACGCCGAACATACAGGAGTTGGCGATGCAGACGGACATATCAACCCAAATACTGTACAACAGGAACCTTGTGCAGTTGGGGCTCTGCGCTTTCCGCAACGGCCTCATACAGGATGCCCACGCGTGCCTGTCGCAGATCTGCCCCAAGCACAAGGAACTGCTGGCTCAGGGCCTGTCTAACCTTAAGAATGTCGAGCGCACGCAGGAGCAGGAACGTGCCGAGAAACGGCGACTGTTACCATACCATATGCACATCAGTATGGAGCTTATTGAATGCGTTCACAACATGTATGTCGTTGGATTGCTGTTCGTCTCAAAGCATAGGTCTGATTTTTGGTGGTGTAAACCGCAGCGTGCATTGTTATTAATGGCCAGACCGATTGTTTTTGGTTTGTGTGCAGCTGCGCAATGCTCCTTGAGGTGCCTCATATGGCCCACGACGCATTTGACCCGAGGAAGCGTCCAATCAGCAAACATTTCCGGCGCATGCTGGAGATGTACGACCGTCAAGCCTTCGTTGGCCCCCCAGAGAACGCCAGAGAAACTGTCATGGCCGCCACAAAAGCTCTGCAGCGAGGGGATTGGAGCGATTGTGCTCGCCACATTTGGAGCCTTAGCATCTGGGATAAGATGTTCAATAAGGAGCACATTCAACAGATGTTGCTGCAGAAGATTAAGGCGGAGGCAATGCGCACTTACATATTCACTGTAAGATGATGCGTGCTTTATTGCTTTAAATTTGAGGTGGCAGGTATAGTTCTGCTTGTAACAGTTGCTGCGCAAGGGCCCATCCTTGATGTATCCTTGGTGTTGAGATGCCTTGGCTGTTCCGACTGTTCGCAGTACCTCTCGCTTTACGATTCTTTCGCAATCGGGCAATTGGCGAGCATGTTCGACCTTTCGCTGAATGCCGTCCACTCGATCGTCAGCAAGGTAAGTGCGGTAAATCATCCGAGCTCGCCATGCTTGCAAAAAACGCATTCTTTAATCTTCCCTGCTTTGTGAGGACTTTGTCAGCGGTGGCGTGCGCATGCTATGCGCCGCGACACTAGCGTTTGCCACCGAGGACATGAATGCGCATGCATCTATGCGTTTCCCTTCGTGGATTTCAGATGATGATAAATGAGGAGATCCACGCGAGCTGGGACGAGACAAGCCAGTTCATTTTAATCAGTCGCGTCAAGCATACACGGCTTCAGCAGCTGGCACTGACACTTGCGGAAAATGTCGCGAATGCCGTTGAACAGAACGAGCTGACCCTCAACATGAAAAACCCGAAGTGAGTATTTTTCCGTTCTTTCTGCTTCGGTTTTGCTGTGAGTTGATGTATTGTGCATCTGTGCACGTATTTATCTGTACGCATCTGTGTATGCATATGTGGAAGAAGATTGATGCGCATACATCTCGCAGGTTTGCTTTAACACACGAGCGGCGCTTTATGAGAGATGGCGACAGGGCTGGCTGGGGCACTCGTGACCGCGAAGATGGAGGGGGGCACCGCAGCAGACCAGGATTCCGCGGTCGTGCAGGGCTGAACCCTGTGGGCGCTAGGGGACGCGGTTTGGGTAGGGGGACCTACAGAGGCAGCGGCTTCAGAGGCAACAGAGGAAGCGGGGACTACAGAGGGGATTACCGCGGAGAGAGTAGGGGCGATCGTGGAGAGTACAGAGGCAACTCAGATCAGCGAGATCCCTTTCGCATCAAGTTCAGCAGTCCTCTCACATACAATTAAATATATTTACGACTCATTCTTACCCATCTATTCGGCTGGGCAGCGATAAAGGCAGCACGCGACCGAATATTTAAGTTCTAGGGCGTTTCGATGTGTAAGGGTGTATTCTGACTCAGAGGATGTATTGGGCAGCCTTTGCTTAAGGTGTTGCACTGGCAACGCGCATAGACTCGCAGTGGCTGCCACAAAACAGCCACTTTGCCTTAGTATGAACACAGTAAATTTAAGTGGCGCATATTTTTCCAACAGATAACTGCATTTACTGCTACTGCTGTGTGCTTGCCGAGTCAAGCACTTCCATTTCATTCCATTCGTTAGCGTTTAAGCAATTTTACCTGCAGTGTGGATGCTCATTGCTTGCCTCATGGAGCGCGTCTGCTGCGTCTACTTACAGCCGGCGTCCGATTTGGGATCACCACGATTCTCGCACGAGAAGGCTAGAGTGGACGAAAGCTAGGCACGCCACCCAGCCACTGGTGGTCGGAGTTTCGGCCAACAGTTTAAGTGTGTGCGTACATCTTGGATATGTGTTGCCAGTATTGTGAGGTGCTTATCCATGCGCATCTCATGAAGTGAACTGAAGTGTGCATGCTGATGGCACAATTTCACAGTAGTTATTTGCACATGCTGTGCCGTGGTGCTCAACAAATGAACAGCGTGGTAAACATGTCACCTGTGTTCCTGCCAGCTCCCGTGCACCGCGTACCTTGACTTGTTTTTTCGCATTGTTTAGTTCTCCAAGTTCGGGGGTACTCACATTTGACGATTAACACAAATTAATGCGCAGTGTCAGCCTAACGGCGTCTGCAGCTCCAAGCAGGTGTTACATCGCGCAGAGACTCCAGCGAGAACAGAAGATATACAGTTGCAGGCTGGCTTTTGCACTAGTGATGGCCGCCTGTATGGGCAGGGCGGCGAATCAAGTCGTACAGCGAAATGCTTGTCTGAGCTTTTGAAGTGACGCATTGGTTTGGTGTCTTTGCTGCCACTCCCTTGCGGTGGAGGCTTTTGTGGAGCCTAGGTCGCGTAGTTAGTTGGTCCTTTACAGCCAGTGAACTTTCGAGTTGCGTGGATTCAGCAACAATGTGCTTTTCTGCGGTCTAGTCGCAATTTTGGTGTTGCCAGGTGCGGTTCGGCCACTCGCCCAACGCAGGGAGTGGATGATCCGTTGCAGCTCACAAGCCTGCGTTCTGCGGGTG